>NC_142869.1:48205500-48358166 GCF_051225735.1 Oryctolagus cuniculus | reverse complement strand
AGTGGGAAACAGGTAAATATTTTGAATATGTGGAAAGAATTTATATTTTATTTAAGGAAAGATGATGTGTTATAGGGGATTCGAAAGAAGAGAAAAGGGGAGAGAATATGAGAAACTATTTCCAGGCCAGGGTGGCTTTGATCTCTACAGCAAACATTCAGAGATGGAGCGACTACCCCCAATCATCTAAAAGCCACAATTGATGGAAATTTTGTTTTCAGTGATAACTCTCGGTAGTAGTGAAAAGTATGTTTTAAATTAAGTTTGGTAATCTCCTCAAAGCGACTTCTTCAAAGACAAATGAGCCTCTTACAATATGTCTAGTCAAATAAAATAATGGATGCGAATGGCTTTGCAAAACATTAGCATGTTATATAAATGGAAGGTGTTATCATCATGTTCTGTGTGTTGAAAAACATGCAGTAAGAAGAGATTATTTTTTGTGGACTAAATAGTCAGATATGGGCCTCATGACAGCACGTGGAGTCATAACTGATGGATGACTGTACCCAGAGAGGGGTGATTAATGCATGGATGCTAACTTGTACGAATACTGCTGGTGTTAGCACTACAGGGTTTTTGCTTTGTTTTCTTTCTTTCTTCTTTCCTTTTTAAAAGTATTTTTCAGCAGACTAAAAGCATTCTTATCAAACTTAATGATAGGGCTAGTATAGGAGAGGTAGCTGATGAATATCAACCTTAGGAAGTATACTGCTATAGTGAATAAAACCAAGCTTCAGCTAGGCGAGCAACTTGCCCAAGACCACCCATTTAATAGCAGATAGTGTTACGAGCAACCTCATCTTCAGCTAGAGTAAGAACTTGCCCAGGGGAGTGGCAGAGCTAGTAGTTGAAACCAGGATCTATTTGAGTCTAGAGATGATGCACCCAGGTCACTCACTTGGCTTTATTATTCATTCACTTATTCAGCAAACACAAAGTACTCATATTTACCTGAGAGACTGATCTGAACAAGATGCAAATCTTACCCACTTGAACCTCACAACAGCTCTATGATGTAGATGCTCTTATTATTTTCAGTTAATGCTTTAGAAACTGAAGTACAAGGAAATTATGTAACCTGCCCAAGGTCACAGCTAGTCAATGTTCAGATGCAGTCAGTCTGGCCTGGGAATCCAGGCCTCTGACCAGCATCATACGATACCTCTGCTCTATGCTGTGCTGTTTTCAATAATGTGCCCACGTTCACACAGCCAGATCTGAGGGTCTCCTGCCCTCTCCTTACACCCTGGGAACCAGAAGGTCTTTGAGGTTTCAAAGGAAGACTGAGTGTCTATGATTCAGTCGACGCTCTTTTGACCTAGCTTGGGGCATCCGTGCCTGAAGGCATCTTTTGGGATGCAACCAATTCAATTCTAGACTCTGAAATCCTTTTCCGTGGTTCTGGTGTCAGACAGCATTCCCTTCTGCATAAAATACATCCTCATTCTCATTACATCTCCCCATAAAACTTTCCTCAATTTGAAAATTATAAAATGCATTCCTTTTTATGCAGCTGTTTAATCTACGTGTAGTTAAATGACAATATGAGCAATATATCCTCCTGCAGAGCCAAATTCCATCTCAATTCTGCAACTTGAAAATAGATTGAGGATCTTAAAATTGGCATAGCTTGTATTGAAATGGAATATTCCCAATCATAGACGTTGGAATCTAGTACGCAGATGTTCATCTGCAAAACAAGTGGTAGGACACACTTTGTCTTGACCAACAGATTCTATTTAACAGAAGTTTCAGATGGAGCCATGAGCTTTGCAAATCCAGTTTACCCACGCTTGCAATTCTATGCTCCTTTCTAATGTGGATGGATGGAGCCAGTACTTTCAACCTCTCAGCCTCTCAACCTCTCACTTTCAGAAACACTGAAGTTTAAAATATAAATGTGTTGTTTTTGCTTCACACCCAAATGTCAAAGCTAGATATTCTGATTTCTCTTGATTGGCTCCAGGTGATGTTAAGTGGAATGCAGGAAATTATCAAAATCAATCTATCTTTCAAAGGCTTTCTTTGAAATTACATGATCTGAATCAAAATGTAAAATAACATTTTTATTCTAAGTTTTCTTCCATGATTTTCTTAACCTTCATTTTACCAAAGAGCAAGTAAAATTGGTAAAAATAGGACTTTTCCCCCCTATTTTTTGGCTTAAAAGAACACTCACACTCATTTATTAGGGTTCCAGGGTCCCTGGATCAGCTGCATGGTTCTGATGGGCTGACCGGATTCCATTGGTCTCATGGTCTGTGCTTCTTATGGTGTCAGTGATCAGAAGGTGGAGATGGGAGGCCTCAGATAGTTTGACTCATGCCTGGCTTTTTCGGGGTAATGTCTCAGTCATCCATCAGGCCAGTCCTGGCTTGTCCACTCAGCAGCTGGACAACATACAAGAAGGCAGACAGAAGAACATGAACCTTTTGAAGTCCAGCGAGGGTACCTTGTTATCTCCGAATCCTTCTAGGTCTGGAAGCTAGCCCAGATTTAGATGGTGGGTGACAAATTCCACCTCTGGGTGAGAGGAGCTGCAAAGTCACTTGCCTATTGCAGTGGATACAGGGAGTAGAATAATTGAGGCTATTTTTGTAAATAATTTTCCTTCCCTTCTTCCTCCCTCTTCCTTGCTCTCTCTTCCTCTCTCTCTGTCTCTTTTTTTATTAAATAGCATTTTTCCCCTCTAGAAAGGTGATTGTTAGAGCCCTAATTCTTTGCAAAGAAATAAAGTATTTCATAAACAATGCAACTCTTGCTTATTGGGTGTCTAAAGGATTTAATTACTAATTTTTCGAGGGGTTAGGAAGGAAAATTTTGAGGTGGGTATTGTAGCACAGCAGGTTAAACCATCTCTTTGGACTCCTGCATCCTGTAGTGGAGTGCTGGTTTGAGGCCTGGCTACTCTGCTTCTGATCCAGCTTCCTGCTAATATACCTCAAAAGCAGTGGATGGTGGGTCAAGTGCTTAGTTCTCTGTCACCTGTGTAGGAGGCCCAAATGGAGTTCTAGGCTCGTGGCTTCAGCCTGGCCCAACCCTGCTGATGTAGCCATATGAAAACTGAACCAGTGGATGGAAGACTTCTCTCTGTCACTCTGTTTCAAATAAATATATTTTTTTAAAAGAGGGAAAAATTTCCCACTTTAGTACATCAGCAAAGTGATTTACATATTAACAATGAAATGCAGAACATAAGTCATAGCTAAAGAATATTGCTAACATTTGGAACAGTAATACAGTGGCCACTGTACCCATAAAAGGTTGAGAAATTAATATTGCCACCAGAGAACTCCCAAGTTCTGACAGAGCAAGGGTATAGATCAGAATAAAAATCTACTAGAAATTGGCATATTTTACGAAGCAAAACAATACACAGAATAATTAAAAATGTAATTCCAAAGACTGTCTTACTTAACAAATTGTGATTGGATGACTATCAACGCCGTTTTACCAGTGAGTGTTAGAAGTGCAGAATCTTGGTCCATATCCTAGCCCCTTTGAACCGGAATCTGATTTTTAGCAAGCTCTTCAGGTGACTCATAGATACATTCACACTTGCAAAGCACTGCTGAAAGTATTTTTATGAATGGAATTATGTGAATAATTGCTGTTTTCCAAAAACAACTTCACATCCCAAGAGGTAATGGTCATGCGTATTTTACAATGAGGCCATCAGCTCCTAGGGAGGAAAAATGCTCATATCCTATTGCTCTGGAAAGATAATGGCTGCTGTGGAATTATTTTTCCTGGAGGAGCAGAAGCAGTTGTAGGGGAAGGACTGGCAGCTCATCATTTGCAGTAACGACAAATACCAGCTTGACCTGCGTCACCTAGGATTTCTTGTCACATTATGCTGGCGAATGCTTTTCCTTCCTTTTTTTATTTTTGGGTCAGAGCAGGAAACTGACCTAGAGGTTGCTGCGGGCACTGGGAAGTATGGTCTTCCCTGGCTGTTCCGTGCCCAGGGAGGCACTTGCTGCCGCACCTCTTACCTGGGCGATGTTAAGAGCTTATCAATTGCGTGACTGTTGAGATGCCCAAGCCATCAAACAAGCACCTCTCCCATGACACGATCACTTGTGTTAATAATAAAATGAAGCTGTGAGAGATGTGGGAAAAATAGAAATCCGAGTGGTGGTGCCCTGAAGGAGTAAGGGAGGGGTGGAGGGAGTCGGATCGAGGGGGTGAGCTCTATCTAGCCTTGAGTCACATGAAAGCATGTGGAGCAAACAGATCTTCAGGCCAGGAGACAGTGGCCATCAGTCACTCTCTGCTCCTTCCCAGCAGCCTGAAAGTCCAGACAACACCTGCTACCATGTAGTCCCTGATCTATTGTCTTGGAGAAGGCTTGTGCTGAATTTACCAGGAAAGAAGATAGGCTGTGGCTATTCTACACACAGACCACATTATTCTTTTTGAATAGTTCACCTTAGCTAGAGGAATAGAGGAGTAAATTTGGGTCTTTAACCCGGGGAACATTTTAGCTATGAGTGCAGAGAGCTGGAATTCCCACATGCTGCATGAGAGAGTCCACGGTGGCAGCATCATTAATGCTTTCACTCCAATGAATTGGACACTGTCATAGCTCACTTCTCTTCCTGCTCAGAGAGGTTGACAGTGCATCTGAAACTTATGAATAATCCCAACTAACTTCGCTATTCATAATCTTGAATAAAGTGATTGTCTGTCAAGGTCAAATGAGCTTACAACTGTGTAACTAAACTTTGGTAAATGAAGAGGGAACCATTTGGATAAGGGAATAAGTGTCTATGAGTGCTGTTTTCAACTTTTCCCCTATGATACTCACATTCACATCCCGCTCCTCATCTTTGCCTTCTAAATGGTCCTTGGATGCTCTCTGCACCGACGTGGTCCAACCTCCAAGCAGCAGCCAGAGGACTCCTCCCCCATTTGTACATTAGCTTGGTCACTCTCTGCTGAAATCCTCAGATGTCTTCTCATCCCACCCAAAGGAAAATCCACACAAGGCAGACAGGCCCTGGTCTGTCTCTCTGGAGTCCAATCTCCCTCCTTCGCCTCCATCCAGCCTACTGGGGTTTCTCCTTCAACTGTGCCTGACAGCACTTGCCCAAGACCGACATGTAGTTTATCCTTACTAACTTTTTAAACACTTTTACATGTTATTTATTTGAAAGGCAGAGAGACAGACAGAGATCTCCCATCTGCTGATTCAACTCTCCGAAATACAAACAACAGTCAGCGCTGGGCCAGACCAAAGCCAAGAGTCAGGAAGTCAATCTAGGTCTCCCACGTGGGTGGCAGGCACCCAGTTACTTGCACCAACACCTGCTGCCTTCCAAGACACACATTAGCAGGAAGCTGGAATGGAGAGTGGAGCTGGGACTAGAACCCAGGTATTCTGATACTGAATATGTGCTTAACTTCTGCGCAAACACCCACTCCTATCCTTCTCATACTTTAGGTTTGCAGATCAAAGCTTAGCTTATCGGAGAAATTTCCATGAACACTTCCATAAGCTCTAAATTTCAATATTTATATAATTTAAACAATCTGATGCCTTATACATTTGTATTTTTTAATGTATGTCTCCCCTAACTAGAATATTACTCTATGAGAGTGAAGATTGTGTTTCTTTTGATTAGGACTGTTAAGCAGAGAATGCCAGAAATTTATTAAGAGAAGTACTCAGCTAATATTTGAACAAATGATTCCCAGTGCCTGTGCACATGTTTGGAACTCTGCACATTTTCTCCCTCTTCTGGGCTCACCAGCGCTTGTATACCTTCCTGCTCTTGTTGGTGTTTCCTTCTCCCTAAGGTACCCTTCAACTTACCCCAATCTGCATTGTTAAGCTTTACTTTTTCTTCAAGTACGACATCGCTAAGGAAACCTTCACTCGTTCTGTTCTCAAAGCTGACTGTGTCACTCTTTTGACCCTACCAGCGTTGTCTGTGTGCCTCATGCAGAACTCCGGTCTCTATGGTAGAATGATTCACCATCGTGGACCAAAAGCTTTAAAAGGTGGGGCTGTGTCTGACTCATCTTTGTCCTCTGAGCCCCTATAAACTTCACCTACTGCTTTATACATAGCAGGTGCTCAATGCATGTTGCCGAACAGACTGGCATTACTGTGACAACATGAATTTGAAGGTGTGGTACCTGGATAGGAAATGATAATGGAGAGCTCTCATAATCCTACAATCTCTGTAAATTTTGCCTTGACGACTTTTTGTTTTCGTGTTTTCTCTATGAAGTGTTTAGAAAATAGCCACTTGGGTGTGAACAGTTTGCTTTATTTTGATAGGTGGAGAACGAAAACATTCATTTGGAAGGTGAGATACCAAATGATCAGAGTATCAGCTATTTCACATAGCTGTCTCCTTCCAAGCTGGATTAGCGATGAGGGAAAAGTTTCCTATTATGGGGATTTCTGTTAGCATCTTTCCCAGAATGAGAAGCCTTTTTCTCCACCTTCCTGAAGAAAAATTTCCCTGCTTCCTAGCAGGGAGAATCAAGAGCAGGAACTATGCTTAGACGGACACCTGTTTAAAATTCTGATCTTTGTTAGCATAGATTTTCAATTCCAAACTGTCAAGATTCTGCAATGGAAGTTGACGGTGTACTTCTCTGTGGAACAGCTGGTTTAATTGGGCAAGTTTTGCTATGGTGACATTAGGGCTCATTAGGCTTTCTCTTATCAGTGGTGGAAGCTGTGAGATTTCAACCAAGCAGAGGGTTTAGATTCTAAATGAGAAATATAGATTAGCATTTCAGATAATGAAATAATGGACTTTGGTGTTACCTTTCTAGTGACAAAAGCAAGAACTTAAATCCATTGTAGGGTTCCTTGTTTAATCAATAAATAAACGAGAGACACAGAAGATTTATTTCCTCTGTGGCAACAAACACTATCATTTTTCTTAATTATCCTTAGGTTTGCCTTTCTTGCTTTTGGATCCTTTGCAAGAAAAAAAAAAAAGCTCTCTGCATTAAGAAAGGGATGTCAAATCTCTTGTTGTGTTTTCTCTCTTTGTCATATGCACACAGAGTTTTGCCTTTTTGCTGCAATGTCTACATGTCTTAATGAAAACCTCACAAAGTCAAAGGCTTCACAAGGTTGTCCAGGCTACCTTAGAAGCCAGAGTTTCCAGCTGAGGAGGAGAAATATCAAGGCAGCTATGGGAGAGAAAACAAATAGTTTGAACTTTGGATCCACAGATGGTTATGCCTGCCAACTGTTATGAGCCAATGAATATCTGGCCTATCATTTGTCATATTTATTGCAGTACATAATGCTGTAATTTCTCATGGCATGGTTATTTATCTTGCTGTGTTCTCTGAACAGCTAAAATTGCAGCCATGTTGGAGCATATGTATACCTTTCGGGTTTTGTTTTTAAATAGCAGCCATGCAAATTGGCACAGGCTTCCACATAGGACTGGGATGAGGACTGCAGCAAAACAACTAGTTAGCTGATGATGGAAAATTCTGGTAATTTCAGCTCCGCTCCCAGTCTTGCTCCTGTGTGCTTAGGCACAGAGGATAAAGGGAGTGGAAGCGCTCCATTGCCTTTTCCCTTCCTCACAGCTGCCAGCATGGTTTCCTGATGTGGTGGCCTTTAGGATGTGGAGTGTCGTCTCTGAAGGCTCTCAGGAGCATGCAGAGACCCCTCCCGTGTTACAGGAAGGAAAGGTCTGTGGGAAGGAGAAAGGTTGAGGGGGGAGGAGAAAGGCCTCAGGTACTCAGTCAGCAGTCACAGGGGCACTGTGACATCGAAGGAGCAGTGGGAACACCTGTCTTTATTGGCACCTGCACCGTTGGCAGTGGTGCATCAGGGACTAGAGACCGCCCGATGCCTGGTGACAGAAGGAGTGACTCACAGGTGACTCACAGGTGGGCAGAGTCTTCAGGGTACTGTGGCTCGCGTGGCACACCTCAGAATCCATGATGAATCACTGAGTTTGAATGGGACCTTAAGTTGGGGCAAATTTTAGTGTGCAGTGGTCCCTCCATGAACGGCAGTGGTGAAAATGCGGGTGCCTCCCAGTCACGCTGGGTTAGGGGCATTCGCCCTGGGGAATGGAAACTCCAGCTTTGTTGCAGGCCACTCTGCCCTTTACGGTGAGGGGGTGAGGGCCATATAGTCATCTGATGAGCACAGGCAGTCTTAAATCTTACTGTAGTCGCTGGCATTCCTTATGGTGGCTTCCATCAGAAGTGTTGGCCGTGACCAACACTTCTGTGTCTGTGAAGTCCCTCCCTTTCTTTCCCCTGAGAGGCAGTGAAATGGCCCCCAGTGCTCAGCAGAAGAGAGCAGAGATCCTAGCACCACTCTTCTTCTTATCAGGCCTAATGTTAAAAGTTAGGAGGTTAAGACATCTAAGTCCTTAGTCCCTGGGTTAGCCACTGTAGTCTCAATCCCCCCCCCCCCCCCCCCCCCCCCGGCTCCTGGAACGGGCAGTGTCCCGTCTACCTCAGTACTCGGCACACTTGACTGAGCAGGCAAGTCCATTCAGGAGAAAAAGAAGGCTCTAACATGTAACCCTGACAGTGTAGATCTGAATTCTTTTTTCTTCATGCAGAAATAAACAGAAATGGCATCTCATCTGGGAGGCGCTAAGACTGGCTGAACTGCAACTACTTGGATTTGCTTAAGTATTTTTTCTCTTTCTATTTTTTTAAATTTCTTGATTTGTTTAGTTAAAGGCAGACAGGCAGACAGAGACAGGCAGACAGAACAGAGTTCCCATTTGCTTGTTCACTCCATAATTGCCCACAACAACCTTGTGCCAGGGCAGAAGCCAGGAGCCTGAACTCAATCTCTTTGTCCCAAGTGGATGGCAGGGACCCGATTACTTGAGCCATGATCTGTTGTCTCCCAGGGTGTACATTAGCAGGAAGCTGGAATCTGTAACCGAGCTAGGGCTTGGTTCCAGGCACTCTGGTGTGGGCTCTAGGTATCCCAAGTAGTGTCTTAACTGCCCCATCAAGCACCTGCCCCTGGCTCAAGTTAAAAAAAAGACTGTGCTTTAGAAAGGAAGGAAGGGTAGATGTCCCAGTACAACTTGAAATATACTCAGGATGCTGTGTGAAGACAGCAAGAAAAGTCAGTCCCAGGAAGAATGGAGACTTGGAAATCACTGAAGAGGGCAAGGTGCTTTAAAGTTATCATCAGAGCTTAGTGCGTGGAGTGGCAGTCTTGGGTCAATGGACAATAACCAAAGAGCCACTATTTCAAAGACTCTTTTGCATCTGTCTCCTAAGCTAGGCAGAGTGCTTTTAAGACTGAGAGAGGAGCAGAACAATTGGTCAGAAAACTGGAAAGGCAAGATATGTGAAGAGAGCTTTAGAGAGCAGCGTTCCGATTTACAGGTCTAGACTGCTACGTCTAGTTCCCTAGGAGACATGAGTCACTGCAGATAGCACTCAATAGACAAGAGGGGAAACGCTAGCATCCTTAAATTGAATAAATGCCCTTATTATCAAGAAGGGAAAGCATATTATTAAACAAATGGTTTGTGTACATTTGAAAATGAAGCCAAGTCAGGAATGAGTATCGTAGTCATGGCAGAACTTCACAGGGATGAGTGTAGAGGAGCAGCAGAGACAGAACTGAATTTAGCTGTATTAATGAGAGCAGCCTGCGAGGCAACAGGCACAGATTCTAGTAAAGGTAATCCACGTGCAAGGAACAAAAACCCCTGACAAGAAGCAGCAATTCAGTTGTTTCAAGGCTTGGTAATATGGGGGACTTCAAACAGGTTTTAGAAATATGGAATTCAAAGCTGAGTTTACTTTGGTCTAAAAATGTTTAACTTCATGCATAGTTTTAATTTTTTTTCAGAGTATGCATCTGCCATTAAACTTTCTGAATACCCCTTGGATGCCTGGATTTCAAATTTTTTTTTTTTACCAAAATAAACTGATTTCTTTATTCAATTTTCCATAGACTTTTCAAACTACCCTCATAGATGTAAGGCAAGATTTATGGTTTTTGTAAAACCCCTTTAAGCACCTCCCTTCCACTTCCTTTAATACAACCAGATTTTCGAAGAGTCTTCCTAGGGTAGGACTGTCTTCTTCTTGTCTTCCCCTCCTTTTATCATCTTTCACAAACTATCTTGAATTTGGTAAAAGAGATATTTTTAATTGGGAAGGCATTGAGAAGTTGTGAAAGATCTAGTTAGCAGCTATTTTTTGGAAATAAAAAAGCTCAGAGCTCAGAAAATATTTGATAATTATTTGATTTCTGGTCATCTTGGACAAGCTCATGTCTGTGAGCCCCAGTTTTCTCATTTTGGAAATAGGAACAGCAGATAGGCAGCAACCAGAACCCTCTCCCCTCCAGATTCCCTACCCACTCCTCTGCTTTCTTTGGGCTTTCTATTAATTTTATTTTTGGTCTTTTTATTTATTTGAAAGGTAGAGTTACAGAGTGAGAGAAGGACACACATACACACACACACACACAGAGATCTTCCATCTGCTGGTTCACTCTCTAAATGGCCACAATGGTTAAGGGCTGTGACAGGTGAAGCCAGGAGCCAGGAGCTTCTTCCAGGTCTCCCATGTGGGTGCAGGGGCCCAAGAACTTGGGCCATCTTTTGCTGTTTTCCCAGGTGCATTAGCAGGGTGCTGGATGAGAAGTAGAGCAGCAGGGACTTGAACCAGCTCCCACACAGGATACCGGCACCGCAGGCAGCAGCTTAACCGGCTGCACGCCAGCACCGGCCCCGTATTTTTGGTCTGTTACACAGCATATTTCATAAGATTCAGAGACATTTTGTTTTTTGACTAAATAACTAGCAGACTCTCTCAAATCACTGAAATGTGACAAGAAATGAAAACGCAGCTGAATTTCAATCAGAGCATGTTGGGTCTCGTGTGCTGTTTGTACTATCGCAGCAGCTTGTGCTCCACACAGCCGCACTGAAAGCCATTGACGGCAAAGGCGGAGCTCTTCCCTGATCAGCCCTGTGAGTTTGGATGAATCTTTGCACATCTTGGTGCTGTTTCCTCATCAGTCCAGTGACCGGATTGACTTATACTGCCTGTAGGGTCCTTTCCCCTCTAGGGTCCTTTAAGATTCCCCAGAATCTTAAAAAGCCCATGATTGCAAGCCAAAACCCGTATTATGGAATGAGGTGGCAGTATGTATAAGTGCAAGTTGATTAGGGAAATGACATAGGATTTATTTTTTGAATTGGCTTTCACAATAATAAATCATGGAGTAAAGATCCAGAAAAGAGAGATACACTTAATGTAAGAGTTCAAGGAAGCAGAGCATATTTGAAACAATGTGGAAAAATAACCTTTCATTCTTTGCCCTTCTATTTTTCCTAATGGATGGCATAAAATGGATGCTCAGGCTGAATAGTGGCTTTCATTCAATTTTAAGTCACCCCGTCATGTCGTGCATTGCTGCTTTCCACGTTAGCTGACACTGCAGGATGTAGCGCAATGCAGAGTGAAGAGTGAGACATGTGACATGGCATGTCGGAAACAATACTTGCTTTTTGCAGATCAGTTATCATTTAAAGGCTGGTATTTAGAACTATCCTTAGATAATTCAATATCTCTATGTCTCGGGTGGGGGGTATGTCAACCTGAGTTCATTTTTTTCCTTATCAGATATGATGGGACAAGATGACATTAAAATGGTTGAAAGAAACCATCCGGAATACATATTTAAAAGAAAAATTCAGGCAGATCTTCAAGGAGCTTAAGAGTTGCTTAGATTGAGTTCCTGCAACCATGGAATTCAGAGAATAAGTGATAATGTTCACCGATCATTGTCCAGGGTTAATTCAGGTATTTCCAATTGCTATCCTTTGTCTTGTTACATCACAGTCTTCTGTGACATCATCCCAAATTTTATAGCCTCTCCTTGACCGTTACTCAAACCATATCCTGTGTGCCCCTGGATTAATTCAGGGATTCCCACGTATGCCTGTGTGACACCAGTTGGCCAATATGTGCTTTTGCTACTCTCTGTCAGGTGGCTGTGTGCTCTGCTGGGCACACAAGGGACATAATAGAGCCCTCCCATGAGCCAAACCGCAGGATAGCAGGTGGTAAGGTAGGGGACGAGGCCTCTCTTCCACTTTATGTTGAATCTCTTAGGTTGTATCAGCATAGCTCTGTGGGTGCCTCTACCTGTATGGAGTTTTGTTTCTCCCTGGATCCCTCTCTCTCTTCCTGAGGAAGGGAATGGCAAGAGGTGGGTGCCAGCCTGGGTCCTCTCTTCAGCCATCAAAGCTTTGTTTTGGGGTCACTTTTATTCTCTTATGATGCTTTTCTTTGGAAATTTTTCATCCCCTGCAGCAAATAAACTTCTGTCAGGTCTTCCTTGCCATTTCCCTGAGATGTCTGGACAGAATTTTTTGAAATGCAGTGGCAGCGAAGGCTTAAGCTCTGATCCCTGACACTGTTCATCCCACAAACATTTCCTGAGCATATTTTATGTGTGAAAGCCTTTCTTTCTCCTTTATTCTTCTCTTTCCTAAAGGATTTTTTTTCCTGTGGAACATTGCTCTGAATTCAAGAATTGACATTTAGGGTTTCTTTTAACAGAGATCATAAAGCCATTTCAAATAAAACACAATTAGTAGAAAAGGGATGTGCTTCCAGAGTGTGGTTTTCCCCCGTCAGACCCTTTTTATACACAGAAGTCTGTTATGAAACAACTTTGACATAACTCGTTAACTAGACATTCTTGTAGAGGAATAGAAATAATTAGAAAAGTGCTAAAGTGTTCAAATTCTCCAGAAAATGCCAGCGATTGATAATTTATAACTCAACTTTCTCCTTAATATTTGAGTTAACCAATGTTTGTACAAGGAAAGCACGTCTGACTATTTTAGAATTGTCCAGCACTTTCATTGATATTTATCTTAGAATGTGAGCATTATTGCAGTGACTTATTTTTCATATATGTTCTCTCACAAAAATTATTTTATTACATTTGATATAATTACATTTTGCATAAATGGAGTGTGAGACAATATTTATTCCTGCATGTATATTGCTACTAAAATTACCTGCATTTAAGAAGCACTTTGAAGTCACAGCCTCCTATAAATTGTCTATTAACATTAATGGACTACAATGTTGATTTAGAAATGGCTGGATGCTGACATCTTTTATATAAATGTTCATACAGCATTCTCAATTTCAATAAAAATGCCCATCGTTAATAGTGTCCCCGAGATACAGGGTAGTCCTTCATAATAATAGCATGTGTTTCTGCCCTTCATGTTCAGAAATGATATTATTGGCAAAGGTATGTAGGGAAGTACCCACCACAATATGTGATCAATAGTTCGCTGCACACAGAATGGAAAATACGATAGTCACTATTGACAGAGTCTCACGCGGTTTGTAGCTGTGCCTTAAAGTTGTGGATTCTATATACAAATTAGTGTATGGACTCCAGTAATCAATCAAGAGACCTAATTGATATATGTGTACCTACAGTACCTTTGTCTTTCATCTTATCAGACTTTTGTTCAAAAGGATGTCCTGCTTTTTGTTGCCATGGAGTTGTGGGGTCAGACTGAAGAGTGCTTCATCTTGTGTCCTCTCAGTATCCTATTTTCCTTGCTCTTTAATCTAGCTCATCTGTTGCCTCCTCACACATCTAACCTGGTTAAGTTGGGTGCTGCTTTTCTCTATACCAGGCCCACACTTTTGGCAATATTCACTGTGGTGCAATATTAACATCCACTGTGTACATTCAACCACCAGGCCCTGAGCTGTGCTCGGGGGATACAGAGCTGAAGGAGCCACTCGTAAGTCACTGAGGGAGACATCAGAGCACGTCTACCGATTTGACCTGCCCAGCCTGCCTTCTCCCAACTCCGTCTTTTGGCACAATGATACCTAGCATTTAAAGAACATGAACTATTGTGAGATACATAACATGTTTTCACTTAATTAACCCTTGTAGCAACTCAGTAAGGTAGGTACTGTTGTTAGTTGTATTTTATGGATGAGGACACTGAGAGATGAACTCATCCTGGATGGCACTCCTAGGAAATGGTGAATCCAGGCTTGGAACCTGGAGAATCTGACTCCAGAGCGAATGTTCCTTACACAGCACTGGAACTAGTTTAGAGGAACACCCCTCCTCCTTGATAGAACTATGCCAGGCTTGTCAATCAAAACCAAGGAAGAGGTCCCTAATCTGGTCTATGTCTGCCGTTGATGCTTCCAGGAAAAATAATCTTGGGCAGAGAGTGACAGCCTAGAAGCAGCTGGAGGCCATTCCCCTTGAGGGTGGTGTCCTAGGATGTCATCCACCTGTCCTAGGATGTCACCCACAACAATTGCCACTGCTCAGTTCTTTGCTCCTTCTTAAGCTCAATTCTTCAGTTTTTTCTTCCATTCTATGAGCATTCTCTATCCTTCCAATAATTTCTTTAAAGATTTATTTATTAATTTGAAAGGCAGAGTTACAGAGAGGAAATAACAAAGAGAGCTCTTTCTATCTACTGGTTCACTCCCTAAATGGCTGCAATGGCCAGGGCTTGACCATATCAAAACTAGCAGCCTGAAGCTTCATCTGGCTCTCTCTTGTTGGAGGGCAGGGGCCCAAGCACTTGGGCCATCTTCAGCCACTTTCCCAGACTCATTAGCATGGAGCTGGACCAGAAGTGGAGCTGCTGGGACATAAACTGGCACCTATATGGGATACCAGTGTCTCAGGTGGTGACTTAACCCACTAGACCACAACGCTAGCCCTAGTCATTTTCCTTTCTGAATTAAGTATCAGTTGGCTCCTGCTGCTATGTCACCAAAGAATTATAATTAGTTGCAGAAATAGGTGAAATACTATAATGTATAATAAGTTTCCCAGAAAAAGCTATCCAAAGAACAGGGTCAACTGGATTTTAGGACATAATTAATGTTTTCTCAGAATATATCATGTGCAATGATTTTGAGAGATTCAAGTTTGCCATCTCACAATATTAGTTTTTTAGAAAGTTTTATTGATCTTTTAAATAAAAAATTTAATTTAAAAATATTATGTCAAAAGTCAAGTTTGAAACAGTATTTTTGGTGACAGGAAATAAGTAAATAAGTACAGATA
Organism: Oryctolagus cuniculus; assembly: GCF_051225735.1. Classification (NCBI taxonomy): domain Eukaryota; kingdom Metazoa; phylum Chordata; class Mammalia; order Lagomorpha; family Leporidae; genus Oryctolagus; species Oryctolagus cuniculus. Next base: position 48,343,087 of record NC_142869.1, on the reverse strand, counting down.
GTCAATAGTAACACTGCATGTGCAATTAACATTTATTTTAAAGTCTCTCTGCTTCCTGATTTAATTTCAAACACTTTCAAATTTTGTAAATGCAAAAAAAAAAAAAAAAAAGAGAGAGAGAGAGAGAGCAGTTACATTTGCTGGTTCATTCCACAAATGCCAGCAGCAGTCAGGGCTAGGCTGGGCTGAAGCTGGGAGTGAAGAACTTAACCCAGATCCCACATATGGATGGCAGGGACAACTACTAGAGCCACCAGGTGCTGCCTCCCAGAGCACGCATTAGCAGGAAGCTGGTGTCAGGAGTGGCACAGGGAATCAAACCTAGGGACTTTGATATGGGATGTGGGTGTCCCAACCCACCCATGTCTTAATTACTAGTTCAAATACCCACTCCAGAAAGAAATTTCAGAAAATTTTAAATGTATAGCTAAGTAGAAAGAATATTACATGAACCCTATGTATTATCACTTTGTTTGAACAAATGTTAACTTATGGTCAATTTTATTTCCATATACATATTTACCTACTTTCCCCTTCCAGATTACTCCCAGCTCTCTCTGTCTTGAACATACCACCATCCGAAGATCACATCAAGAGAACATTAACATTCTTGCCTCTGAGTCATCAGTTTTCAGTCAGTAAACTTATTTACTGTGTGTTTCTTAAAAATATTTATCTATTTATTTGAAAGGCAGAATTACAGAGAGAAAAGGAGAAGAAAGAGAGAGAAAGAGAGAGAGAGAAAAAGAGAGAGAGAAAGAGAGAGAGAGATCTTTCATCCACTGGTTCACTTCCCAAATGGCCACAATGACCAGAGCTGTGCTAGTCTGAAGCCAGAAGCCAGGAGCTGGGAGCTTCATCCAGGTTTCCCACGAGGGTGCAGAAGCCCAAGCACTTGGGCCAACTTCTGCTGCTTTCCTAGGCTTATTAACAGGGAGCTGGATTGGAAATGCAGTAGCCTAGACTCAAACCAGAGCCCATGTGGGAGGTATTCCAGCATCACAGGTGGTGGCTTAGTCTTTCCTGCCTGGTTTGTGTAGGAGAAGTCTAAGGGTTTTCAAATCATATAATCAGGCTTGATATCAACCTCCCAGTTCTGTGTGTATTCAGACCCATTCAGTGTTTCCCTGTAAGCACAGATACCAAGCTTTTCTGCCTCAAGGATGCCCCATGCATCTAGACCCCTGGCTTTGGCCTGGCCCAGCCCTGGCTGCTGTAGGTAGTTGGGGAGTGAACCAGTGGATCAAAGGTCTTTCTCACATGACGTTTGGCGGTGGGGAGAAAAAAAGATTACTGGGATTGTTTCAAAAGAACTTAGGGGCCGACTTGAGCAGGTTGCCACTGACCAAAGTTAGACTCATTTGTGCATCAGTAAAGATATGTGTTACAATAGATCAAAACATCAAACACATGCAAAGAGATGGTAGCGTAGAATGCAAAGAATGATGGTAGCATAGAAAGGAAACTCAGTTGCCGTTGGAGGGCGCTGTGGATCTGATTCATTATTTTGAGAACTGGTGAGTAAACTGAGAGACTCAAGCTTTCATTCTTTTCCTGTACTAAATGTACCTAAAGCAATCAAATTACTCAGAAGAGATGATTTCTCTTTATGGAGTATTTTAGTTCATAAGTGAAGTAAATAAATAATGATATAATATTATTTTGTAACTGTCACTGACCTAATGGAGCTAAGCACCAGGAGGCAGAGTCTGCTGGCAGTGAACTAGAAAATGACCGGACGTCTATGCCTCCCAGTGGGTGTCACAGTACCACCTCTGAAGTAGTGCTACAAAAACAAAAAACAGTAAAACAAACCTTGAGTGGCACACCTGTAGATTTACCTACTAATCTGCAGAAAATATGGGTAAAGGGGAACAACTGTGTGTTGCTCAACTTATTTTATATAATTCCTGAAAAATAATAAATATCGACACTGCAAATGAATCCTAGTTCATTGCATTAAGTAAACCTAGACTTCTCCATAGAAATGTTTGTCTGTTTCTTAGGAAGGAGTTAATCTTAGTGGCAAAAGAAACATTCTTAAAGAGGTTGCCACTTAACATGATGTCTGTTATTTCTCCCGACACCCTATCTTCTTATCTTGCTTTCAGTTTTTCTGAAATAAGATGAAAGAAAATTGTTAACACTCTGGAACACTGTGTGCTTGGTTTTAGCTTTGATTTAGATATTTTAAATGTTTGCCTTTCTGGAAAGGGGAGGAAAGGGAGACTAAAATAAGGGGCCAATGTGGAGAGGGATGGTTAAACTGGATTCTTTAGTGTTCAGTTCCCTGACCACAGAAATAATCTTATTAATTATCTTGTCTTTTGACCTTATGTAGTTTGGATTGTTTGCTCACTCTCTCTCTCTTGAATACATACATCTAATGAATGGTGAAAATCTGAAAATTTTCAAATGTTACCTTCAAGGTTGTTTGCTTTATTTGGAAACGAGGGAAGAATTGTAGGAGTTCTCCCAAATGTCAGGTCCAGGAATGTTTGGCTCTTATTCAGTTTAATGACTAATACAGAATTCTTTTTTGTGTGTGAGCAAGCTGAAAACCATGAGATGACTCACAAGGAATCCTCATCTGAAGGCTGGTTACTTACTGCTTGTTTTAAATTTGTTCATGGTTAACTTTTACTGTTAAATACTTAATGTTAGTAGCAATTTATCCCTTCAAACATTAAATAATAATTCATTAAGTACATATTGAGTACCGCTAATTGTCATTAGGTCATGGGACTATTGCAGTGAACAAGATCTTCTCTCCAGGAAGTTAGTTTCATGGGTTTTCTAAAAAAGCACATGTCAAGACACAATTAGAAGGGCTTGAAATTTGTTGGAAGCAATGTGTATGAGACATAACAGAGAAATGAAATGGGAGTACATGGGGAAGAGCCTCAGATCCCGATGCAGGTCTGACAATTTCGCAGGAAGGGAGGAAGGAAGGAGGGTTGGGTAAGATGAACCTGAGACTAAAGTGCAGCCCTGAGAAAGTCTCAGCCCTGTTGTTAGGGAGCCCTGTGCAACCCTGGATCCGGTCCATGTGGGAGTGCAGTGGTGGCTATCAGCTAATTGCACAGGTTCTTTCCTGATAGGCATTTTAAAAAGTGAACTGCCAAGGGGAAGGCAAATACTGAGCATACTGGCCCAAAGCTAAGGCATGTGGCAGGAAGAAGACTAGGGGAGGGTTTCCACAGGGGAAGTTCATCTGCCTTGACTGTTTTTCCTCTGCTCTGCCCTGCGTCACATCAGACAATGTCACCAAAGTTTCTTATGCCTTTCTTATAGCTTCAGCCAGTGGGAGGCAGTGGTAGAGCTTGGCAGGTGCAGGAGAGGAGAATCCAACTAATTTCTCCTCTCTGTCTGCCATTCCTTTCTCTCCAGACATAGCTGCTTCTGCTTCTACTCTGGGTTTGCAACTGCTATCAGAAAGTCCCTCTCTTTGGCTTCCTCTGAACAGCAGTGATCTCTGGGATATGAGTTGTGGCCACTGGCCTTTTACTCCAGAGACCAAACAATCTTCTCCCATTGGTCTCAGTGTTGCTTCACTGTCCCCTATTTGGCTCCCTAACCTTTTTATCACCTTTGTAAACAGCTCCTAGTATTAACTCTCCTCTCTGTGTGTATCTAGAGTGCACACATTTCCTAGTTTTAGTCTGACTGATGGACCTAGTTTGGAAGAAGTCACAGAGATTTTCCTGATGCAATAGCATGTACGCCAATAGTGAGGATTGAATAGAAGATATCCAAATGGACTGATTGTAGCACTATTGTTAATATGGTACCTGGGTGTTATCCTTTACTTGATAGAGTTTCAAAGCAGTATAATGTGGTAAAGTTTAGATTTTGGAGCTGAAGTGATTGGATTCAAATCCCAGTATCTGCTCCTTCCTAACTATGTGATCTTAGGCAGGTATTAAACTCCTTGTGCATCAGTGTGCTCTTTTCATAAAATGGAAACAGTAGTAGTACTGTCCATGGACGCTTTGAGAAATCAATGTGTTTTCATGTACAAACAGAGTTTCCTATTATTCCTTTTCATGTGCATCCCAGGACCTTGTAGAATCTTTAGCATGCTAATGTGTACTGAGCCTCCGGGAGGAAAACACTGGATACAGGGTAGATGCTGCTTTATATTTTTAAGGATCTCATATTTCAGAGAGGAAGTCTGAGGATATATTGCTGCTTTTGCAATACTTGAATACTTGTAGGCTTCTTTATAATTTTGTATTTTGTATCATATGATATTTCTTAATTTTTAAAAAGATTTATTTGTTTCTTTGAAAGGCAGGACAACAGGGAGATGAAGAGAGAGAAAGAGAATGTGATACCGAGAGATATCTTCCATTTACTGGTTTACTCCCCAAATGGCTACAACTGTCAGGTCTGGGTCAGGCTGACGACAGGATCCAGGAACTTCATCTGGGTCTGCCACATGGATGGTAGGGGCCCAAGTACTTGGGCCATTGTCTTCTGCCTTCCCAGGCACATTAGCAGGTATCTGGATCAGAAGCAGGATACCTGGGACTTGAACTGGCACTCTGATATGGAATGCTGACATTGCAAGTGGAAGTTTAACTCTCTGTACTACAATGTTGGTTCCAGGAGTCATTTTTTTTTGAAGTGGCTGATTTTACTTTTACTTCTTATTTCTTTATTTTTATTTTATTTGAAAAGTAAAGACATAGAAAGAGACTGAGAGAAAGACAGAAAGAGATTGTCTATCTGCTGGTTCAGTCCCCAAATTCCTAAAACAGCCAAGGCTGGGCTATGCCAAAGCCAGGAGCTCAGAACACCATCTGGGTCTCACACTTGGTTGGCAGAAAGCTGAGCACCTGAACCATGACCTGCTGCCTTCCACGATTCCCACCAGCAAGAAACTAATTGGAAGCAGAGAGGCTGAGGCTTGAACCAGGCACTTGGATATGGGATGTGGGCATCGTAAACTAATTTAATCGTGGGCCTAATGTCCACCCCATACTCTTTTTTCCCACAGAAATCCTTTACTTAAGATATACGAACTTCATGTATTTCATAAATACAACTTTAGGGACACCATACCCACTCTCCCATCGGACTCACACACTTATTCCTTCTCACCCTCCTATTCCCATTCTTATTTTTTACTAAGATCTATTTTCAATTAACTTTATACTCATAAGATTAACTCTATACTAAGTAAAAAGTTGAGCAAATACTACAAAAAAACCCACACCTGCCTCCTCAACAGTCAAGACAAGGGGTGTTCAAAGTCATTGCATCTCAAAGCGTCAATTCCACTTCTATAGATTACCTTTTAGGTGCTCTATTAGTTATCACAAGTCAGAGATAATGTATGTTATTTGTCCTTTTGGGACTGGCTTATTTCACTAAGTATGATGCTTTCCAGATTCATCCATTTTGCTGCAAATGACAGAATTTCATTTTTTTTAACCACTGTGTAGTATTCCATGGTGTACCTATCTCATAATTTCTTTATTCAGTTTAAAGTAGATGGACATTTGGGTTGATTCCATATCTTAGCTATTGTGAATTAAGCTGCAATAAACATGGGGGTGCAAATAACACATTTATTGCTGATTTCATTTCCCTTGAGTAAATCCCAGGAGTGGGATGGCTGGGTCATATGCTAGGTCTATATTCAGATTTCTGAGATATCACCATAATGTTTTCCACAGTGGCTGTACCAGTGTACATTCCCAGCAACAGTGGATTAAAGTACCCTTTTCCCCACATCCTCACTAGCACTTGTTGTTTGTTGATTTCTGTATGAAAGCCATTCTAATGGGGGTGAGGTGACACCTCATTGTGGTTTTGATTTGCATTTCCCTGACACCTAGTGATTCTGAGCATTTTTTCATGTGTCTGTTGGCCATTTGGATTTCTTCTTTTGAAAAATGTCTGTTTAAGTCCTTGGTCCATCTCTTAACTGGGTTGTTTGTTTTGTTGTGGAGTTTCTTGATCTCTTTGTAGATTCTGGTTATAAATCCTTCATCAGTTGCATAGTTTGCAAATAATTTCTCCCATTCTGTCTGTTGCCTCTTCACTTTCCTGACTGTTTCTTTTGCCTTGCAGAAACTACTCAATTTGATGTAATCCCATTTGTTAATTTTGACTTTGCCTGTGCCTCCGGGGTCTTTTCCAAGAACTCTTTGCCTGTGCCAATGTCTTGCAGGGTTTCCCCCAAAGTTCTCCAATAAGTTGATGGTGTCGGGTCATAGGTTTAGATCTTTAATCCATGTTGGGTGGATTTTTGTGTAAGGTGTGAGGTAGGGTCTTGCTTCATACTTCTGCATGTGGAAATCCAGTTTCCTCAGCACCATTTGTTGAAGAGACTGTCCTTGCTCCAGGGGTTGGTTTTAGCTCCTTGGCCAAATATAAATTGATTATAGATGTTTGGGTTGATTTCTGGTGTTTCTATTCTGTTCCATTGGTCTATCCATTTGGTTTTCTACCAGTACAAATCTGTTTTGATTATAACTACCCTGTACTACGTCTTGAAATCTGGTATATCTGGTATTGTGATGCTTCCAGCTTTGTTTTTATTGTGTAAAATTGCTTGAGCTATTAAAGGTCTCCAATATTTCCATATGAATTTCAGCATCATTTTTTCTGCATCTGAGGAGAATGTTCTTGGTATTTTGATTTGGATCATATTGAATTGTAAATTGCTCTTGGTAGTATGGACATTTTGATAATATTGATTCTTCCAATCAATGAACATGGAAGATTGTTCCATTTTTTGTGTCTTATTCTATTTCTTTCTTTAGTGTTTTATAATTCTCATCATAGAGATCTTTGATGTCCTTGGTTATTTATTTGAAGGTATATTTTTTTGTAAGTATTGTGAATGGGATTGATCTTAGAAGTTCTTCCTCAGCCATGGCGTTTTCTGTGTATACAAATGCTATTGAGATTTGTGTGTTGATTTTATATCTTGCCACTCTACCAAACTCTTTTATGAGTTCCAGTAGTCTCTTAGTGGAGTCTTTTGGATCCCCTATATATAGAATCATGTCATCTGCAAATAGGGGTAATTTGATTTCCTCCTTCCTGATTTGTATCCCTTTGATTTCTTTTTCTTGTCTAATGGCTCTGGCTAAAACTTCCAGGACTATATTGAATAGCAACGGTGAGAGTGGGCATCCTTGTTGTGTTCTAGATCTTAGTGGCTATCTTCCAACTTTTCCCCATTCAATAGGGTGCTGGCTATCGGTTTTCCATAAATTGACTTGATTGTGTTGAGGAATGTTCCTTTTATACCCAATTTGCTTAATGTTTTCATCATAAAAGGACGTTGTATTTTATCAAATGCTTCCTTTGCATCTTTTGAGCTAATCATATGGTTTTTGTTCTAAAGTTTGTTAATATGATGTATCACATTGATTGATTTGCAAATGTTGAAACATCTCAGCATACCAGGGATAAATCCCACTTGGTCCCCATGAATGCTCTTTCTTATGTTTTGTTGGATTCGATTGGCTAGTATTTTGCTGAGGATTTTTGCATCTATATTCATCAGGGAAATTGGACTATGGTGCTCTTTCTCTGTTGTATCTTGTTCAGGCTTAGGAATTAAGGTAATACTGACTTCACAGAGGGAGTTTGGGAGGATTCTTTCCCTTTCAATTGTTTTGAAAAGCTTGAGGGGAATTAGAGTTAGTTCTTCTTTAAATGGTGGAATTCAGTAGTGAAGTCATTCAGTACTGGGATTTTCTTTTTTGGGAGGGTCTTTATTACTGATTCAATTTCTCTCTTGGTTATTGATCTGTTTAGGTTTTCTATGCCTTCAATGGCTCTATTTGGGTAGGTTGTATGTGTCCAGGAATCTATCCATTTCTTCTAGGTTTCCCCATTTGTTTGCTGACAGCTCTTAGTAGTAATTTCTGATGATGCTTTTATTTCTATGGTATCTGTTTTTACCTTTCCCTTTTCATCTCTAACTGTATTGATTTGGGTCTTCCAATGGTGTGTCAATTTTGTTTGCTTTTTCAAAAAGCCAGCTCTTTGTTTCACTAATCGTTTGTATTTTTTTGTTTCAATTTTGTTTATTTCTTCTCTAACTTTAATTATTTCTTTCCTACTAATTTTGAGTTTGGTTTGCCTTTAGGAACTCCTAAGACCAATATGTTCAGTCCCACACAGTTTTTTAGTTTTCTAATTTCTTCTTTTTCTTGGTTGGGCTATAAAATTTCCAATGATTGTCTTCTAACTTGACTATTCTATCTTCTGCCTGTTAAGGCTTTCTACTACATTTTTATTTGATCTATTGAATTATTAATTTCCAATATTTCATTTTGATTTAAAATCTTAAAAAATTTTTGCATTTTCATTAATGACATGTATGGATTTCTTTAATTCTTGAATTTGCTTCTGTGTAATTCTATGGTAATTTTTTTGAATTCTGTTTCTTGCATTTCTTTAATTTCTTCATCTTCACATTCTAGTATTGAAGTGTTGCTATGTCCCTTTGGGGGTGTCATGTCGTCTTCCTTATTCTTGCTTCTTGAATTACTGTGCTTATTTTTAGGTATTTGTGGAGATACTTTTCTTTCTTTCTTTCTTTGCCTGTGATGACTATGCCTTTGTGGCTTCTGGAGTGTCTGCTCTTTCAGTGACTATCCAGAGGCACATGTTAGGTATTGCCAGGGAACTCAGTTGAGTGCTCCAGGGTGAGGTGAGTCTCCAAGGAGACACCCAGGTTGGGGGTGTTAAATCTCCTTTTTTTTGTTCTAATCAGAGGGGAGGTTTGATCAACTCTGTTGGCATAGTTTCATGTTCACCTCCTCTTCTTTAAGGAGACCAAAGCCTTAGCGCTAGTCCCATTTGGTACAATATTCATCCATGCTGCTGCAAAGGACCACACAAAGGATCAGTGCAGTCCTTATGCAAGCACAGATCCTGTAGTAATGACCCTCACCAGGGAATCAGGGAGCCCCAAGTGTGTGGAGCCTCCCACAGTGACTGCCCAAAGACCTGGCCATAGTGTTTTCACTGTCTCAGCACACAGGGCTCCAGCCAGACTCAGGTGTCTCCTCTCAGATGGTTTCTGGGTGCATGGACACAAACTGGAACAACTGTTACATATGTCCAAAATGGCGCCCATCCTCTCTCATCTAGTTAAAGGAAGTTGGTGCTGGTGGTCGGAGAGAGAGAAATGTGCCCCCTCTTTTCCCCTCTAGCTTAGCAGAAATGCTGTCTCTCCCAGGGCTCCAAGCTGGACTCACATCAGGCTTTTCCTGCAGCTTTTTGCCAGTGCCTTGGGCTGCTGCAATCTGATCTCACCTCTCTCTCTCTCTCTCTCTCTCTCTCTCAAGGCAGATTTGAAAGGCAGATTTAGGCAGAGGCAGAGAGAGAGAAAGGTCTTCCATCCACTGGTTTACTCCCCAAATGAATGCAACAGCTGGAGCTGGGCCAATCCAAAGCCAGAAGACTGGACCTTCTTCCAGGTTTCCCATGCAGGGGCAGGGTCCCAAGCACTTGGGCCGTATTCTACTGTTTTCCCAGGCCATAACAGAGAGCTGGCTTTGAAGTGGAGTGGCCAGGACTCAAACCAGATGCCAGCACTGCAGACCGGGGCTTTAACATGCTATGCCACAGTGCTGGTCCTCACCTCACTCTCTAAAGCTGGTGCTGAGGCTCTTGGCTGTTGGGGTCCTGAGTTCCTATCACTGTCTTTGAATGCTCTCCTCTGGTTTTTCTTTTTCTTTTTAAAGATTTTATTTATTTATTTGAGAGGTAGAGTAACAAAAAGAGAAAAGTAGGGACACAGAAAAAGGTCTTCCATCTGCTGGCTTACTCCTCAAATGACCACAATGGTCAGAGCTGAGCTCAGCTGAAGCAAGGATCCAGGAGCTTCTTCTGAGTCATGCATGTGAGTTCAAGGGCCCAAGTACTTGGGCCATCTTTCACTGCTCTCCCAGACCATCAGCAGGCAGCTGGATCAGAAGTGGAACAGCTGGGACTCCAACGGGCACCCATATGGGATGCTGGCGCCATAGGCGAAGGCTTAGCCTACTAAGCCACAGTGCCATCCTTTACCTCCATCTTCTGGTTAAGACCCGTCAAATTGCTGGTCATTTTTAATAAGTTTTGGTTAACATATGGATGTGCCTTATTATTTTCATGTTTGTTTATTTCATTCTTTTAGGAGAGTTTTTTAGGAGAGTTTTTTTCCTGTTATATCATTGACACTGTTTTTCTGTTCTGAGGGAATCCTATGTTTTCTATTCAGTTTACAAATGGACTCCGTGAGTTCAGTTGGCATTCTACAGAGAAAGCAGCAGGCCCTTATTACCAAGGTAACAGAATATGGTACATGCCATCTAAAGTAAAGCCAAATCTAGAGATCCTTCTATTTTTCTTTGGACATTTAATGATCTCTCTGATGCGAATGGGACTCTATGCAGCTGTGGGAAGTTGTGTGATGAGTTGGCATCTGCTAGGTTGGTTAGAAAGCTCAATTTGCTTTCATGGTCTCCTGTCTATCCTCTGCCTCTCCACGCATCCCTCATTTCTTTTGTTATGTTAGCCTATTTGAAGCAGTTGAGGGTTTTTTTTACAAACCAGGCTTCATTCTGTGGTTATTACAGTTCTAAGCCTTGGCTAGTGATGAGCTACAAATATTTGTATATCACAGAAATAATAAAGATTTAATTGGACAAAAGACCTCAGAGTCTGATACTTTAAATTCATTTATTTATATAAAGGGAACAGATTTTATGCATTTCATATATACAGTTCTAAGAACATAATGACACTCCCCACCATTCCCTTCCCTGCTTCCATCTCCCTCCTCCTTCATTTCTGATTTTTCCTTTAATTTGAGCAATGACATGCTTTTGATTTACTTTATAGTCACAAGTTGAATCTTTCACTAGAAAAGGAACTCAACAAGTGGTGAATAGAAAAACCACAATTCCTCAGGAGTAGAGATAAGGGCGACAAAAAAAAAATCAAATCTCAAAATCTCAATTTCACTATGTCATACATAGCACCATTTTTTTTTTTAACAGGCAGAGTGGACAGTGAGAGAGAGAGACAGAGAGAAAGGTCTTCCTTTGCCGTTGGTTCACCCTCCAATGGCCACCGCGGCTGGCCCGCTGCGGCCTGCGCACTGCGCTGATCCGATGGCAGGAGCCATAGCACCATTTTTACAGTCTTTATTAGTTACCACAAATCAGAGGAAACATGATATTAGTCTTTTGGGGACTAAGTTATTTCACTAAGTGTAACGGTCTACAGTTGCATCCATTTTGTTGCAAAGGACAGGTTTTCACTCTTTTTAACGAGTAAGTAGTATTATATGGTGTATGTATGCTACGTTTTCTGATTCAGTCTCTTGTGATTCATCACTGGCTGCATTTGGAAGTGACATAAGCATAAAAGAGCATCTTGCAAATGGACATTGAACTTTGGAGTCATTGTCACCTAGCATTGTCTAGTGGTTAAGAGCACACATTCTGGAGAAAGATGAACTAGGCTGAAGTCCCTGTCCTCCTTCTGTGTGACCTTTGACCAGTGACTTCACCCTGGTAAACTTCTGGTTACCAGTCAGCACAATGGAATTGATACTAATGCTTTCTTCGTAGGGTTGTTGGTGATTATTGAATTAGAAAATAGTTTGCATGGTTCCTGACAAATAGAAAATAATCAGTGTGCCCAAGTTGTTATTATTTTCATTATTCTTACAACTAGTCAATATCTAAATCAGTACTGCATATTCATATCTGTGTCTTTTTCACTTTTATCTAATAAATCCACTTGTTCTCATTTAAAAGAAGAAATTTTAGGATCAGCGAGTTGGACATTTGAGGTAGAATTCAGTTCTTAGCAAGAGTAAGCCGGAAGAGAATGCTAAGAGCCTAAAACCCTTTCTTAAAGGGCTTTGGACTGGGCTATTCTATTTTTTCCTCAAGGAAGATCAATTCTCCAGATGTCAGATTTCTGCTGCTTGCCTTTCAATTCTCTCCTTTCTCTCTGACTTTTTCAATTCTTTCCCCTTGAATTTGCTTTCTGAAAGAGTGTGTCCGCCAGCGCCAACTAGGCTAATCCTCCACCTGCGGCGCCAGCACCCCGGGTTCTAGTCCCGGTTGGGGCGCCGGATTCTGTCCCGGTTGCTCCTCTTCCAGTCCAGCTCTCTACTGTGGCTCGGGAAGGCAGTGGAGGATGGCCCAGATCCTTGGGCCCTACACCTGCATGGGAGACCAGGAGGAAGCACCTGGCTCCTGGCTTCAGATTGGCGCAGTGCACCAGCCACAACACGCCGGCCATAGTGGCCACTTGGGGGGTGAACCAACAGAAGGAAGACATTTCTTTTTTTTTTTTATTTAGTAAATATAAATTTCCAAAGCACGGTTTATGGATTACAATGCCCCCCCCCAAGATTCCCTCCCACTCGCACCCCTCCCGTCTCCCGCTCCCTCTCCCATTCCATTCACTTCAAGATTCATTTTCAATTATATTTATATATAGAAGATCGATTTAGTATATATTAAGTAAAGATTTCATCAGTTTGCACCACACAGAAACACAAAGTGTAAAATACTGTTTCAGTACTAGTTATAGCATTACTTTACATTGGACAACACATTAAGGATAGATCCCACATGAGAAGTAAGTACACAGTGACTCCTGTTGTTGACTTAACAATTTGACACTCTTGTTTATGGCGTCAGTAATCTCCTTAGGGAAGGAAGACATTTCTCTCTGTCTCTCTCTCTCTCACTGTCTAACTCTGCCTGTCAAAAAAAAAAAAAAAAAAAAAAAAAAAAAAAAGTGTGTCAAATTTTTCCCAGGCTTAATGTTCTCCAAGGTCAGTTTAGCTCTTTAAGGCTCTGAGTGGTATTTTAAATACTGTCACAACTTCATGAGTTATTTATGTTCTTTTACAGTTTTTTCCTTAATGCAGTCAATTCTCTTTCAAAAATATCTTTCTATATCTTATCCTTCTTTTTAGATATTATAGAAGCAATGCTCTAAAATATTTGTTTTTCAGAACAAATCTTTGTAAAAATACAGCCTTCCAATTTTATCATATTATCTTGATTATCTTGCCAAAACTTTTCAAAGGACTTCACACTGTTTATTTTGTGTATTCTTATCTTTGAAAGAAGGCAGGTTTATTTTGATCTGTTATTTGAATAAAAGTTAACGTGATACATTCTCTCCGGGTCTGCTCACTGTTTTGTTTGACATTGTCCATTCCTCCTCTCGTATTTTATGAGAAAAAGAGGTGATATAGATTCATATTAATGGTTTGGTTATTAGGCAGGCTGAGAAGGATGGAGAGAAAATTGGAGCATGAGCAGTCCCAGAAGCAGCAGAAGGAAAACAGTATATCTATTTGTTGAGGCAACCAGATTTCGATTTCTAGTCATTGATTTTAGGCTCATGACATCATTTTCTTGTTGTCTGTTGCCAATCTGGGCACATGTTGTTTTATGTTAGCAAAATGCCTCAGAATTGGGAGTCATTCCTTAGTGGGAAGATGACAGAGGGTACTTCAAAATGTTCACGGAAAATGGAAGTGCGTACACAGCCTTTTCAGAACTCACATTTCCATTAGCCTAGTGCTTCTGTCTCAGAGGATTTTTTTTTTTTTTTGTGAAGCACTGAAACCGACTCCAAAGCAAGCAGTTCCTGTAATTCCTCCCAACTGCTCTCTCCCTTTCTCTCTCTCCCTCTCTTTTCTCTCTTCCTCTCTTCAGAAAGAATCTCCATTAGTTCAGAAATGTATTCCTTCATACCAGGGAGGGATGGCAAATTAAGGTTGGCTGAACTCCCAATTTCTTTTTTCTGTTTGACATTTAAAAAAAAAGATTATTCATTTGCAACAGAGTCACAGAGAAAGAGAGAGAGAGAGAGGGAGAGAGAGAGAGAGAGAGAGAAAGAATATTCCATCTGTTGGTGATCTTCCATTCCCTGACTGGGGCAGGCCGAAGCCAGGAACTCCCTCTGGGTCTCCCACATGGGTGGCAGGGACCCAAGCAATTGGGCCATCTTGGGCTGCTTTTCCAGGTGCATTAGCTGGGGGCTATATGGAATGGAGCAGCCAAGACTTGAACACCACAACTTGCCACAACAGATTCCTGTTTGACACAGTTTGCTCTCGGGGCACTATGCAGTGATGCAAGGGGTCCAATAGGAATTGTCCTTCTCTGTCCTTGTGTCACTTTCTTGTTACCTGACATGGCTGAGTACACTGCACGAGGGCTCCTAGCTGAGTGGAATTTAAATCCATACTTCTGATCAAGCTGTGTGACGTCCAGCAGGGCTGCCCCCACCAAGAGGCATATAAACCTTGCCTATTTGCCAGGCTGTGGACCTGCATACTCCCCGAGCAAGTGCCTTTAGCACTGACTAATAACGGCCCACGCAGTATTAGGTGAGTTTGCAGGCTGTGCTTTCTAAGAAAGATCTTTCATTAGCTTTTGATGCCTTGCTTTAATCTTACTGTGTCTGGGTTATCCCTGGGAAGAATTCTCTTTCAAACCTTGTTTATTTCTCAGCTAGTAGGGGAAGTTTTAACTCTACTTTTCTGTCTGCATGTTTATGAGAAACCTCTGCTTTATTATTAAAAATGTATGGGGCTGACGTTGTGGAGCAGCTATACATTCTGTGTTAGAGTACTGCACTCTGTATTGGGGAGCTGGGCTGAGTCCCGGCTGCCCCACTTCTGATCCAGCTCACTGCTAATGTGCCCGGGAAAGCAGCAAGTGATGGCTCAAGTGCTTGGGCCCCTGCACCCGCATGGGAGACCTGGATGGAGTTTCAGGCTCCTAGGTCTTCGACTTGACCAGGCTCAGTCATCGTGGGTATTTGAGGAGTGAACGAGCAGGTGGATGACCTCTCTTCCTCCCTCGCTTCTTCACTTTGGCTGTCAAATAAGCAAATATATAAACAATAAATAAATGAAAATTTTGAAAAAATGTATTAAGTATGGGGTGGGCTTTTGGCATAGTGATTAAGATAAAGCTTGTCGGTCAGCACTGCATGTTCAAATGCCTGGATTCAAGTCCCAGCTCAATTTTCTGTTCCAGCTTCCTGCTATTGTGCTCCTTTGGAGGCAGCAAGTAATAACTCACGCAGCTGGGGCCCTGCCACCCCCGTGGGATGCCCAGGCTGAGTCTCCTGGCTGTGGCCTGACCCAGCCCTTGCTGTTGTGGCCATTTGGGGACTGAACCAGTGGATGTCAGATCTTTCTGTCTCTGTCTTTTATTTTCTCTTTCATGTAAAATTAAAACAAATAAAAATTATTTAAAATTGTATTAAGTAGCTAAAAATATAAAAGAACAAAAAACATTGTAAAATATTTTTTATCCTATCCCTGCCTTCAATTTGCTGAGTTTCACACCATACTGTCATAGATAACACCATTAATAGTTTATTACAAATGCTTCTATAATTTGTTTATGCTCATAAAAATATAACATAAATTCTTCCTTATTGCCTCATTATTCTCTTAAACAGAAGGGGCAAACCATATGGGTGAAATTTTAATTTTTTTTAATCCAAGAATATCTTCAAGGATTTCTCAAATTTGGACATCAAATCACTCCTGACTCTGTTATCTGGCTGCATACTGTTCCATGGCATAAATAATACATTTAACCAATCTCCTCTAAATAAACATTAGGGATGCTTCTTCCCAATCAATTGTTCCTGCAACGTTGAAATAAATAACCTTGTACATTATTCATTTTTCACTTGGGAAAATATGTCTGTAGGATACATTCCCAAAAGCAGAAGAGCCAAATGAAATTGTATTTGAATTTGTCATATTGATAGATATTTCCCAGTTGTTATCTATAAGATCCCAACAGTTTATTGTATTTGCACATGAAGTATGAAACTAATTGTGTCTCAAAAGACTTGGTAGAATAGTGCCTCACTAAGGTTTTAGATTTTACTGATGCTGACAGGTGATATTGTAGTGCCATTTTAATTTGTATTTGCCTTACTGTGTGTAAGATCAAGCCACTTATGTTTCACTTTATTTCACTCTGTTTATATTCTTTACCCATTTTTCTTGGGTTATTGGTTTATTATTGTTTGAATCAATTTTAGGAGCATCTTATATGATAAGTTAACTCTTTGTTAAATAAGTTGTAGATACTTTTTAAACAACAACACTTGTTTAATGTTTTATGATTTTGTTTTTCTTTAATTTTGCCAAGTAGAAGTCTTATTAATATACTGAGAATTTGCATTCTTTTTATGGCTTCTGGAATGTTAATAATACTTTGAAATAACTCTTTGAAGCAACTTTATTAAGAAATTCTCAGATATTTTCTTCTTATTTAGTTACTTTCACATAAACTTTTATTTGTAATTTGTTCCAATACAACAGTTAAGGTGAAAGTTATGTCTATAATTGTTTGTTTTAGATGACCATTCATTCTAAATAACAATAAGACATACATGATCAACCCTTTGATTTGATAATGGAGGATAGTTTATGCAGTTAGACTAAAGAAAGACAAAAGAGGTATATAAATTTTAAAGAAGGCTGCAAAAATCCCTATTTGTAGATGATAGGATTGTATTCAGAAAACCCAAGGGAATAAAGTGAAAAAGAAATAGTAAAACAAGAAGAGATTAAATAAGATATTATGGCAACTTGTTATGTATGAAAAAAATCAATAGCTTTCATATGAAAATAACAGCTATACGAATATGTAACAGGAAAGATTTCATATAGAGAGGCAGCATAACATAGCTACTAATACACTTATTAAAGTATGTGCATGTTTGGAACCCTGTTGAAAAGCACCAAAACAAAACCTTGAAAAGCTTGATAGATACATCTTGTTTTGGATAGAGATATTAATAAAGATACCATTTTTCCTAGGTGAGCTTATAAATTGGCATCCCCTTTGCAAAGATCAATAGCATGTTTTTGAAACACACATGATGCAAAAGAATACATAGAAAAATAAGTATGAATAGCAAGTAGGATTGTAAAAATGATGATTGAAGGGAGACCAACACCACCAGATATGAAACCCGTTACAGAGCCTCAAGCTTCCATGCCACCATCGATAGATCAGAGGAATAAACAAGAAGTTCAGGAGTAACTCCAAAAAATATTGGGAAATTTTGTACACGATAGGGATACAGCCTCAACCCAGTGGGGTAAAGATGATGCAGGAACTACTTGCTTCTTGCGAAGCGCATGTTGCGAATCACCCCGTGAAAGTGTGAAATGTCCACAGTGGGTCCCCGCAGCCCCGCAGCCTGGAAAAGCTAATGGGACTGAAAACGCACTTTGGATTTTGACTAAACCTACAACTTCAGTAGAGAAATAACCTGTTCCTAGGCCAACATGAAGCAATTGCTGAATTTCATCTATACTGATCTGAGCAGGTGTGTGTTATTCATGTTTTCCCGAAGTATACACAGGATGGAAAGGGGTGGAAGTTAGACTTCTTACGTGAGCAAAACAGAATGGCTGTATCCTCTAGGAATCATTTTTAAAAATTGATTTTAAATAATATGCTTATTATTGAGGAAACAAGGTGTGGTTCTTTCATGCTTTTTAAATTAGCTGTTTGACTCAGCGTAAAGGAAACTCTAGGCTGCTAGGATAACCGGCCTTTCTTGACTTACAAATGACTTTTGCTTTATTCTGATACTGTCACGGAGAAGACATGGAGACATCGAGAGTCTACCAGCCTGCAGGGTACGAAGGGAGAAAAGCTGAGTGCGCTGTTAATTGCTTTCATCAGCGCTCAAGGATTCTTTGGGAAGTAGTTTGGCTTATAGATGCAGCTCCAGGTTTTTCATCTCCAGGTGTCCTTATTCCAGGATTGTCGTTTCATTGCTTTGCTTGCCTAATTTCACTTCCCCCAATTTTCTAGGTTAAGTTTGGATTATTTTTTTTTCAGAGCTGTCTACAATACTGAGAGCTGCTGATGCAGAGATAGGAGAGCTGCGTTGTGTCAATTAACAAACTCAGGGGTTCAGAGTCATTTGATCTGGGTGCAGTATAGATGCAAAGCAGGCTGCACCACAAACAAAATGCTACTTATTGCAGGCAATGCAGATGCTCCTTTTAAAGGTGCCAGCTGTGGACCACCTCTCACTATCACGGGCTGGCCCCTGGAAAAGAACATAAGACATGTGGGTGGTGCAAACTGAGGAAAACAAATCATTCTGAGGAATTCCAAACACTGAGGGAAGGCAGCTACCAGCATGCTCAGACAAATCAGGACGTCACTTTCTGGAAGACAGCCAGGTCGAATGGGCACTGGAAGATGCGGCGAAACACTAGCTCGGTTTTTTAAAACACTGATGAACTATATTTTTGTTTGTTTTATTTGTATGTTGTTTTGTGACTCAGTAGGAGTTTGGAATGTCAGTTTGGACACAATAGAAGCTGAAGCATGAAGACTGCTTCAACATAATTTTTTCCAATATAGGCTGAAGATTTTGAGACAAATCTGGGTATTTCATTTATACACATTTATTATTCATTATAAAGGCTAGGTAGACACTTAAGTGATTATGAAAAAATTAAATTGCTTTCAATTCTCTGTATGATTAAATTGGTCTTTTAATTAATTTATTTGTATCACATAGTCCAAAAGATGTTTCCAGAAAATCAATTTGGGTTAACAGACTAGAAGTCATATGGGACCATGAGATGGAAAAGGAATCCTCTGCTAACTTCAGTGGCAAATGTAGTTGCTTTGATCATATGTGAGATTTCCTCCATAATTGTCAAGGAAGGGGCCTAGTATGTTGCACAATTTTTGTCATCAGGATGGAGGAAACATCAATTTTTCAGAAGAGACACTCTAAACGTTTTATTCGGAATGAAATAGAATGCATAGGATCTAAGAAAGGGACATCCAAGTAATATAATATTCCATATTTTTGTTTTTTAATTTTTACTATTAAAATTTTTTAACAGACATAAAATTTTACCTATTAATGGAGTACTATGTGATGTTTTGTTACATGTATGTATACATTGAATACTATCATTCAGGATAAATTTGTTTATCTTTTCAAGGGTCTAACATTTCTTCATACTGAAAGCATCCAAAATCCTACCTTTTGGGTTTTTTAATAGAGAAATAACTATATAATGCATTAGCATTATCAATAGTCATTCTATGCAACAGAACTCCAGAACTTCTTATTCTTATCTAGCCATTACCTATCCTATCAATTAAATTTTTCCCAAATGTCCATTCCCACTTCCCTCTCCAGCCTCTGGCAACCACCATGATATTTTTTAAAAATATTTATTTTATTTATTTGAAAGACAGAGTTACAGAGAAAGGTAGAGACAGAGAGAGAGGTCTTCCATCCGCTGGTTCACTCCCCAGTTGGCCACAACGGCCAGAGCTGCGCTGATCTGAAGCCAGGATCCAGGAGCTTCTTCTGGGTCTCCCACATGGGTGCAGGGACCTAAGCACTTGGGCTACCCTCCACTGCTTTCTCAGGCCATAGCAGAGAGCTGGATCAGAGGTGGAGCCCTGGCTTGAAGCACCAGCATTCCATATGGGTGCCAGTTCTAGTCCCTGCTGCTCCTCTTCTGATCCAGATTTCTAGTTTTGTTGCATTGTATTTAGAAAACTTATTTGATGTGATTTCTATTCTTTTGCATTTGTTGAGACTTGTTTTGTGGTCTAATATATAATATATCTTGAAAAATGTTCTTTTCTTTTGAGAAGAATGTGTATCCTGCATCTGTTTGATGGAAAGTTCTGTAGATGTCACGTCCACTTGATCTAGGGTGCAATTTGATTCTGCTGTTTCTTTGCTGACTTTCTGTCTAGATCATCTATCCATTTCTGTAAGTGAGATGTTAAAGTCCCCTGGCATTATTGTACTCTATTTTTAATGACAATTTTCAAAAAAAGATGAAGGGATTTTTACAGTAAACTCAGTTTAATTCTGAAAATTGTAATTTCTTATTACAGATTATGGGAGATAAAAAAGAATCTGATACTTCACAAATACTTAGTGTGGGACTCCTTTTTTGTTAAATGACAGACTTCTCTCTATGTCAAAGAGAACCCACAGCCCAATATGAATATAAAAAAGGAAACAACTATTATAAAATATTCTGAAATTTGTCCTATAGAAGAATATTTTTCAATGAAAAAGCAATTTTATATTAGTATTATTTGTTGATTTTTTTTTCTGGATGAGTTCTGTTATCTTTTCTGTGTAGCATAATCCTCTCAATAATGTTTAATGTTTGAACTATTCTTTCAAAAAAGTCAGGATGTACATGAAGCACTTCTGCTAGCAAATTGGCAATTTTGGGGACTGAATTGAGCCACTCACACAAAGCAAAGGTGGGAAGAAAAGTAGTAATCACTCATATGCGTCCTCCTGCATCCTCCCTCTCAGTCACAGCATATAACCATGCCTACCGCTTCAGGGAAAGTAGCAGCATTTGCTCAGAAATGGCCTCTGCTTCTTGTACTGGCCTTACCAAGCGCCTGCCTTCCATCCCTGCTCCTTCTTGCCTCTCATCTGGGCCCAAACATCCCTCTGTATCTGCAGTCTCAACCCGTTGCCTCCTCTCAAATCTTTCTGTATAAATTTGTGGATTTTCTGTTCCTTTCCATCAGTCTTTGTTGTCACATCTGTGGGAACAGAACATTGCAGAAGCAAAGACAAACATGATGACAACTCAACTCTTCTGACCAGTTTCTTCTTCCTCCTCCCAGCCAAAGCTCCTGATGCTTACAACCTATTTCTATCTTTCCACCTCACACACTTTC
The DNA here is from genome assembly GCF_051225735.1 of Oryctolagus cuniculus. Classification (NCBI taxonomy): domain Eukaryota; kingdom Metazoa; phylum Chordata; class Mammalia; order Lagomorpha; family Leporidae; genus Oryctolagus; species Oryctolagus cuniculus. The sequence goes on along the minus strand of NC_142869.1, from coordinate 48,322,334 downwards.
TTCCATTTGCTGCTGTCTGGCTTCTCCCCCTACTCTGCATGTGAACAGATCTTGCCAAAGTCACAAATAATGCCTTTGTTGCTGAACTCTGTGGCAGCTCCAGAACCCTTCTCTTCCAGCCTGTCAGCAACAGCCAACCTCTGCCCCCTTCTTGACACATTTCCTTCTTTGCTCTGACTTCCTGTGGCTGTTCTGGCTTGCTCCAGTCTCCTTTAGGGTCTTTTCTTTTTCAACCAGTCCCTTAAATTTGTGTGAGATTCTCTTCGGGGCTTTGATTGTGTTTCACACAATACACTTGTCATGGAAATTGTCACCTACTTCCACGATTGTAATCATTAGTGCTCTCTTGAACTTCGATTTTTCATACCCAACCACCTACTGGACACGACCTGCTGGATAAATATAGGTTCCTTGAGTGCAGCACATCCAGACCTGAACGCACCTCTGTTCCCCCAATTGGCTCCTTCTGTGTGCCCCACCCAGCAATGCAGGTGACAACCTCAACTCTCAACTTCTTCTCCATCAACCTCACCTCTAGTCAGTCACTAAATTCTGCTGATTCTGCTGTCTAAATAACTCAAAAGTACAGTCTTTAGCATCTTGCGTTCGATTATTCTGGAACAAGAAGCTATGATCTTGCACCTACAATACTTCTATCACGTCCTTGTCTCCCTCCCATCACCTTGTTCTTCCTTAAGCGGGTCCCACTGCAGCCAAGGAGAGCTTGGTTGAAGCAAATTAGCTTGTGCTGTTTCTATACTCAGAAGCCTTCAAAGGCTTCCTCACTTTCTGCCTCGTGGAGAAATTCAAGCTCCTTGATATAGCTGGTTACACCCTTCATGATCTCTCTTTTGTTTTTCTCTTTAACCTAATTTTTAAAGTCACTTCATCTGCATACGGGTAAAACGTACAGAATTAGGAGCACAGACGCTGTCACCAAACTAGTTCATCTCCTATAACATTATAGTCAAGGTGACAAAGATTACTTCCATCTTGTTAAAATTATTGTCCTTTGTGCCCAGCATAGAGTAAATTTGCTTACTTTAAAAATACATCATTTGTTTATTTTTTTCCTTCTGACATAATGACATTACCTTAAACACCACTCATAACCCAAAGGATTACTAGCTTGGTTTTTGCAGTTTTCAAATTCTTTTTTTTTTGACAGGCAGAGTTAGTGAGAGAGAGAGAGAGAGAGAGACAGAGAGACAGAGAGAAAGGTCTTCCTTCTGTTGGTTCACCACCCAAATGGCCACTACGGCTGGCGTGCTGCGCCGATCCAAAGCCAGGAGCCAGGTGCTTCCTTCTGGTCTCCCACACGAGTGCAGGGCCCAAGCACTTGGGCCATCCTCCATTGCCTTCCTGGGCCACAGCAGAGAGCTGGACTGGAAGAGAAGCAACCAGGACAGAATCCGGCGCCCTGACCGGGACTAGAACCTGGGGTGCCGGCACCGCAAGCGGAGAATTAGCCTAGTGAGCCGCGGCGCCAGCCTGCAATTTTCAAATTCTAACAGCCAGTGAAATGATGAGCCTTTTATAGCTCTGCACTGGAAAGTTTCATTCAAAGTGTGATGGGCGTGTCCTCTGAGTTGGATTCGGGAAGTAGCCATGAAGGTGTCAGTTTTGGATCTCTTGTCTCAAGTCTACCCTGAGATCCCCTATAGTGAGAATCTCAATCTGAAGCTGATTTGTGAAGAACAAATTTCTGGCTAGGGGTCCCTCAAACCAGGGTCTTAAGGGCATTGCTTCTTCATCAGCAAACAGAGCAGTTCTTGTGTTTCAGACATGAAGGCCCCTGGGAGGTTCCTGATTCTCTGTTTGATGGTTTGGCACTAGGATTTCATCTCACTACTATAAATTATTCAACAAACATTCATGCGTTCTTCCTGGGAGGTTTGTACTAGTGCCTGCAGAGGTATTATGTGACACTCCAAGACAAAGACATGGCCCTGCTCTTCAGGAGTCTAAGCCAGATGTCACCTGCTGCTTCTCAGAACCGCCACGGCTTGCGTTCAGGGTGATCCGATGCCCGATGCAGGAGGTTGGCGAATGGCCAGGGAGGTCAGCTTCCCCTGGTCATCCTGGGATCTGATTTCCCACTGCTTCTGGAGTGGATTTTGTGTCTTGTGTCTTGTGACTGTTCTTTTGTCTCTGCCCTCAGGCCTAGGACACCGTTTCTTCTCTAGGATTCTTTTCCTCTCACACCCAAAATTTCACTCTGGGAAGCAGCTCTGTGTGGCAGCCTTTTACTGAAGAAATGGGCATTTGTGAGGGAAGTTATTTGGTAGTCCATAGCCGTATAATTGAAAATTGAACATTGGGCTGTTTAAAAAGGCCCTCAGCAGTTTCTCCCAATGTGCGTTCTGGATGTCTGCTATGATTTTTGGCCCCTATTTTTTCTCTCCATGTTGCCTCTCAGCCATTTAAAAAAGAAAAAAAAATGTTTTCTCATCCTGATTTATCCTGAGTGTTCCTGCTTTCTCCATTCCCTACCCATAGGCTCTTCTTGACTACCCCTTGGCCTGACTGTTTTGCACTAATGCACTCTGCTAATCAATGAGCCCATGATCCAATCCATGTCTCATCCATTCGCTTTTCCCCCTAAGACACTCACCCCGCCCCTGACTCCAGCAAAGGCACCAATGGATATAACCATTCAGTACAAGTAATGTGCTCTCCCACTTCCCATCTGGAAGCCTGAAACCCTGAAAAAATGTGGAAGAGCTCATTCATTGAATTCTTTAATACTTGAAGGACAAGGGCCAAGGCTTCTTCACCATTGTATTTCTATCACCTACACACAGGATAAGCACTGAACAAGTATTAACTGGGTGCATGAGTTTAGCATTTTCAGGAGAGCTGGAGTTAAATGTGTTTATCTTTTCTTTAATTGGTTCAGCACCATCTAATGTTCATATTATTTGATAGTCACCAGTTTTAGTTCCCATTTCAGGGCACTGTTAATTCGAAAACAGGTAGAGTTCAGCTGGCTTGCATTCTGTTCACAGCATTCTCATTGACATCTAAGGCAAAACAGGGAGGATCTGGCAAAGCGTGTTGACTTCGCAGACTGTGGCGCTGTTCTCTTCAGGGGCCATGGCTGCCAATATCCCCAAGATGGAATGAACTTTTGACTCCGGGCATTGGAGCAGCCTCAAGCTGTTCCCTGCAGGAGAGAAGAGCTTGGATGGAGCTAAGGACATTAGCGGCTTTTGCTAATGTTTTCAGGTAGCTTTGTCTATATTTGCATCATTGAAAAGGTCTGCGCTTGAAAACCACATCAAACAGCTAAAGATCAAGGCTTGTTTGGAATATATCAGCCAGGATTCCTGGGAATGCAGGTACTGGATCTGAGGTCTGACAATTTTATTTTTTCTTTAAACAAACCCCAACAGCTTTGCCACCAGTCATCGTCTCCCGTGAGTTAAGGCATTGTGTCCTTGAAAGGGGTTTCATCTCCTACATAGCCTGTTCATTTTCTCAGGTGAAATGATCTCAGAAGACCATTTCAACTTAATGAAATTACCATCCCGGACTGAAGAGCTCTGTTGAAGTAGGGCATTTCTTTACTTCCCAAGTAGCTTCTCAATGAGAAAACTGACTGTGATGTAGCTGTTGACCTTAAAGATGAAATATTTGCCTTTGCATGCTGTGTACTTTCTCAGGAGAAAGTCGTGCCATTTCCCCAGCCCTTCAGTGAAATATGATAGGCCCTCACATCCCGAGAAAGGCTGTAGCTTTTAGATCAACAGTGTTGCCATTTTCTTTACTTTTATCACCCACTGCCTGCATTTTGTTTGGAAGCCAGCGCAGGAGAGCTGCTGGTGCTGTTTGAGCAGATTTCTTTGTTACGTTCTCTTCTCATTTTGAAAACCATAAGAATGGTTACTCAATAATAAAGAAATAACAGCTGAGCTTCATTTTAGTGTTGGTATCGTGACTCCAGCAGCGAGCTCTGCAGCGAGCTCTGGAGGAAGCTTTTAGGAGTCTCCATAATTTCTTCCTGACCCCAGCTGGTGATCAGTTTATGTCCCAAAGCTCACAGACGAATAGCCCTGATAATGCTATCCCGGTGCGGGTGCATTCCGGCTTGGCCCTATATGAAAAGAAAATCTGAAAGGTGACAGTGTTTTGAAATGTTATTCCTTTGGAAACAAGGAGAGAAACACCTTAGAAAAAAAGCCTTCTTATTTCCTGCAAAGAGAGAGCATTTTGTGTGGCATGTTAGGATGCTGTTCGGTAACTGTAACTCATTATTGAGTTTATGGTTCATTTATGATTTTGCTTTCTCCTCTTTCTTCTAATATATTATTTCACTCATCCAATCACTTAGTCCTTCTATCATTTTTGTTTTCTGTCTTCAGTTATTTCTTGATTCAACATATCTAGTAAGCATCTTTTATGTGCATGAGATGCTGTAAAATAATTGCCCTTGCCTTCCTAAAAAATTATTTTCCAAATGTCCAGGATTTACAAGCTGACAAGATAGATAATAATTGAACATAGACATAAAAGACAAGGTGGTTAAAAACACCTTCCCGTTGCCTATTTTGTAAAACTCCATTTCCAAATCACCTGCACTCAGATGATTAATTCATGTTCATGCCACTTGCAGAATTGGGATTTGAATGCACATCTCCGCACCTCCTTCCTTTTGTGATTGTGGCTGTACTACCCTCATGCCAACTGTATTTTGCAATTCTATTTAACATTAAAACTACACTTACAGGATCCATTTGCTTTTCAGAAGGTTTTGCCAAGAATGTGTACGAATATTTTCTCTCATTATAATAACTTCCCCTTTGTCAGCAAAGTAGTTCATTAGGCCGTTTCTTTCGTTGGCTATTTGTTTCCCTCATCCTGAGACCTTTTGGAAAATGGGGCATAATGTGATTCGAATGTTCACTGGGAAGCGTGGATGCCAAATGGAATTTCTGGTGGAGATGGCAGCAAGAGACAGATGCAACATTCTTAAGGGTATCAGTAACTACTGTTTAAAATAGGCACAGAGAAAACAATTCCCTTTTCTAGACGATGTAGTTAATTTACTTTTGAAGAAGGAACTCAGCAATCTAGAGCAGCTTGTACTGGTCGTTTAATCCACAAAGGGGAAAAATAAAATTATATCTCCCAAATAAACTTACTCTCAATTATGATCTCTGTGGTCCCTCTCAGCTCTAAAATTCTATGTTTCTAATTATGTTCCCCATGACTGTGTTTCAACTTCTCAAACAAAAAAGACACAACAAGGCTGTTCTTAGCATGGAGGGTAGAGGAGAGATGAAAACAACTGGTTAGCATGACCGATATAAAGTGAAGTCAGGTCATTATTAATCTTTGTTCTGGATTTTGCGTGATTCAATTCACTTCATGTTCTTTAAGTATGAAAAGAGAGAAGACCCATGTAGATGAGTCTATGATGGAAGATGCAAAATGACAGATGATTAATAACACAATATTCCACATGGGGTACTTAAATATATTTGGGTTAACTGAAATCATCAGATTTTCAGGTAGTTTTTCTATTTGTTTTCATAATAGCCCTGTGATATTATTATTAACCTGACTGAAACCAGAAGTTCAAAGGTCATTTGGTTCTTCCTCAGAATACTGCAGTGACACAATGCATTCAGATCACGGTACTCGGGATGACAGTGGTTCTCAGCACGGGGCTTTTCCATCCTCTCCGGGACGTGTGCTGGGAATTCGAGAAGAGAGAGAGCTGCACAGTGCATCTGACTTGCACTTCACTCTCAACCAAGAAATACGCTTCTCCCAAACTCTTCCGGTTGTACATTTTTATTTCCAACTGATGACCCTCTTGGCTTATTTAGGACTTCTGTGAATGTCAGTTGAGGAAGCTCAAAGAATGATTTCACAGCAAGAGCGGAGGGTCCTGAGGATGCATCACTTCTCCAACCAGTCCCTACTGCAAGAGAGTTTGGGTGGCCATGAAGACCATGTGATGGCATCCCTCAGGAGAACGCCGGGGCCAATCAGCTGTTAAAGTCAGCTCTTCCCAGTAACTGAAATTGTTCACTAACCTAATTATGAGGATACCTACTTTTCATTTATATCACAGAGGACACTCATAATTGCATGCCTATCGCTAGGCGTGTGCTATGTTCCACAAAATGGTCTTAATAGACATAACCCTTGTTATTGCACTTTCAAAGAAAGAGAATCCGGGAAAAACTTGTGAATGTTGACTAACACTTACCAGGGTGCTTGAGCCAGTGGTTTATTTGTGGGAAAAACACTGGAAATATCTCTTAAGGATAAAGGAGTTGAGCATTCTTCAAGATGAATTAAATGTGACAGGAAGAAATGCGTAATTGGGATATTAGTGCATTCTAAACAGAAGTGCTTATTTTGAAAAATGTATAATTTATTGTGCAAGGGAAAGCATTGGTGGGCAGCTGGAATATTAGGATAAGTATGGGCGGAGGGGGAATAAAAGGTCCCAGTCACATTGGCCATTGGTGCCAGATCAACCATTCTTCACATAGAAATGTGTTAAAAAGCTATTAGTCAAGGTGTGTCATGAGTGCATTCATATTTTGAAAAAACGTCTCTCAGCAACATTGGTAGCAAAGACTAAGTTGGAGGTTTTAAGGGTAGAAATTAAAGTACCAGCAGGACTCTATCTGGAGGTAGAAAATACATGTAAGAGTTATGGAGATAGAATCACAAGATTTGGGAGTGACTGGACATAAACTTGAAGCATAATAAACAGTCAAGAGTGAGTTCAACTTGGTTGATTGGTAGGTATATGTAATATTTTTGAAGTAATATTACAGTGCATGTTTCCAATTTTGTCCATAAAGTATTATGTAGTTCATAATATGACTCTTGAATTTAAAAGATATGGTGAGAATGGCAGGCAGGGATCAATGCAAGAGATGGGAAAGAATTAATCAATAACGTTTGCATCCTATTGGGTGCAGCAGACGAGAGAAAGAGAAGATGGTTCCAAGATTTTAACTTGGTGGAATAAAGAGATGACGATGCTATTCATGGAAACAGCAACATAGACAGAAGAGCTCTGGACAAATGGAATTTGAGTTGGCGGCTGTGAGTCAAAGTGTGTTGCTTGCCAGCTCTGTGTACATCACTAGTGTGCTTACATAGGCCAGTGAAAATTGGGGCCCGATAGATAACTGGGTTTTTGAAAGAGGTTGATAATAATTTTCACAGGAGTGATAGTTGAAATTGCAACAATGGATGGAAAGTGTCACTCAAACATAAAAAAGAAGGAGGAGGGAGATGATGATTGGAGAAAACATATAAGGAATAGGTGGTAAGTGTACAGGCAGGTTTCTTTATATGCTGAAATCAAAAGTACCCCCCGATATACACTTCTGAAATCACAAAGTTGTGCCTGTGTATGTGTGTGTGTGTGTATGTGTGTGTGTGTATGTGTTCAAATACTAAGTCCTACGTCTCATGTTTTGAAAACAAGCAGGACAAAGGTGACATGATTCAGATCCATTCTCAGTTGTCAACCCCAATGTGTTTATTTTCATCTGGGGAATGCTTTTCCCTTGTAAACATAAGAAAAGTAACGCTCCAGGTTTGGGCACAGGGAGGAACTGTCCTGGTTTGTCACCTGTGTACTTCCCAGTTTGTTTAGTTAGTGACCTCCAACTTGATTCAGAAGGAGTAGTATTCACTACAGAATGAGAAATGATTCATTTCTCATTCAACTTTAGCCTTGGGCCTGTTCCTACATAAAGAATTGCTGGGCAAACTCGATTATATTCAGAGGCTTAGAGGCCTGAACTTCCAGAAAGTGTTCTCTTAATCATTTCACTCAGGTCTTCAACCTGACAGAACCGAGAGCCCCAAAAGGGAGATGCCCAAGGCTTATCTGCTCCCCAGCAACATCGGAAGGGATGTTACTACTCCTGGGGCTTCTGTGGCCTGTTCTGCCCTTTGCCTTGTTCCCTCTCCATTCTTCCCCAGGTGGATTGAATGCAAAGACTAATGGATGCAAGCCAGTAAGTTATCATTGCTCCTGAGAGTCTGAGCACCTCACTTAATTCGGGCCCTTTGCAAGGCTCTGACAACCTCTCTATCTTGTTTCTCTCTCTCCTCAGCTTCATTTTCTTTCACACGCTCTGTCCCAGTGTCTCCTCCCCTTTGACAGCCTATTTAGTTCTCTGCTCTCCCAAGTAGAGAGAGAACTGCTCAGCAGAGTGTCGCGCTGTAATGGAAACTGGATCCCATGGGTGCCCACTGCCTGTCCCTGAAAGCTTTCTCTTCTTGTCTCTTGTTACCCCAGAGAATAATTACTTCAAAGACCAGTCCCAGTGCCTGGTATTTCAGTTTATCTCATTACTTCTGTTTTTTCGCCAAGCCTGCTAGTGGTGCCAGAAATCAAATCAGGGCTGCTGGCAGTATTGCCCGCCTAGCATGTTCAGCCTCTCCACTGCCCGACACTCTAATGTTCCCAGATTGCAAACCCTGTCATCATCTTCTTTGAATTAGCTGCATCTCCTGAAATGGCATAATGGCTGTGCAGTACTGGAGTGCTGATGTGGAGTCCTGTTTTAACGTCTGTCAAAACCCAGGCTAATGAATTCTATTAGCATATTAGCTTGCCAGCTTTGGGAGCCCAGAAGGAGCAGGGCAGCCAAACGCAGTTGGCAGAGCACGGCCACAGTGCTTCAGAGAACTCCTTGGCAATTGTGGCACCAGAGACTCCAGTAATGCAAATGTACAGACATGGGAATGTTTGCAGAATTAGAAAGGTTATTTGTTACGATACACTCTAGCAGTAGAAAATGAGATGAGAAATGACATTTTTTGACTGTGAGGTCTACCTCAGGCATTTTAAAGAAGAGAATAGCCTTGGGAGTGCTCCAAGGCACTCATAATATAATCTTATACGCTTTGGGAAATTAGAATGTATGGAAGCAAGTTATGCTTTCCATATGACTTTTTTTTATTTGAAAAAAAAAAAAGGTGGCTTAAGAGAGTCATCTGACGTTAACATCCTGTTAGCTATGATGAGTTGTGATTGGCATCATTGCTTTAATCACTGGGCATCATTCTTAGGACTGCTTGTTCAGAGTAGATGATTACTTAATGACCAGGATACTGCCTTCCCAACCCTTCCACGGAAATCCATCTCCCCAGAATAGCAAGATATGAAATCATTAATAGCAGAAAAAGTGCATTTTTCTAGGAAATTGGGACTTGAAGTGGATATATATTCATCACCGTTTTTACATTAGTGTTTAGAATAAGCTTATTCTTAAGTGCAGGTACCATGGTTGCTAGGCAACCACTAGGGATTGTTATGCCTAATATTCAATTCTTAAAGGGATGGTTAATGGGTATAATCTTCAATTCAGTTTGAGATTAATTTAAAAAATGTGTAGCTTGAAATACTTTATGTTAATAAACTTAAATGTTGCAACATGGTATTAACGCTTAATATGTGATGGGCACTGAATTCCGGAAAGGTTTCTTATAACTGTATTCACTTGTGGTTAAATTATTCTGCCCACCAAAATAACTTTTGAATAAATTAACAAATTAATTAGTGCTATCTTCAAAGACTTGGTGGGAAACAGTATTTCTGGGTGAAGGATTGCCAATAGTGAATTGTAATATAAGGCCTATAGCTGGAAGTTGAGTCTGGTTGCTTTATTTATTTATTTTTTAGATTATATTTATTTATTTTAAAGTCAGACAGAGGTGTATATATAGAGAGAGAAAGAGGGAGAGAGAGAGAGAAAGAAAGAAAGAGCAAGCTCCCATCTGCTGTTCACACCCAAATGCCCACCATTGCCAGGGCTGGACCGATCTGAAACCAGGAGCTGGGATCTGAATCTGGGTCTTCTATTTGGGCAACAGGGACCAACTATTCGGACCATCGTATGCCACCTCCAAGGATCTGAATTAACAGGAGGTTGGAATCAGGAGCTAAAGCCATGTACTGAACCAAAGTACTCAAAATACGGACTGCAACTGTCTTAACCCCTTAGCATAAATTCCTCATCCTGGCTGTTTTTATTGAAGTCTATTGTTTCTTGTATTAATATGATCACTTTTCAATCTTTAAGTCAACATAAGAAATGTACAGAGGAACTTTGACTTACTGCATTTGATAGAGCACTGAAACACTAATATTTATTTCAGAAAGAAAATCCTCAAGAGTGGAACACAGTGTTCTTTTTTCACTCAAAGATCACAGTACTTAAAGTTTTCTGTGATCTTCTTTTAATTTCTCCCTCTTTTTTGTTTTATTCTTATTGTTTATTTTTTCTTTCTTTTTAAAAATCTTTCAATATAAAGATATATTAATATATATATTAATATAAAGAGAACAGACTTCATGTATTCCATAGGTACAGTTCCAAGACATCCACACTTCTCTCATTCCCCTTTTCTGTCCAATCTCCCTCCCTTCTTCCCCTGTCCTCATCAGTTTTTGCAAACACATGATTTTAGTGCACCCTATATTTCAGGCTTGATTCACCACTAATCATAATATTCAATAAATAAAAAATAGGAAGATGACAGATCCACAGCATTATAAACAATGTGGTACATATAAACTCTGAAATTCTACTCAGCCATAAAGAAGAATGAAATCCTGTCTTTTGCAACAAAATGAATGCAACTGGAAACCATTATGCTTAGGGATATAAGTCAATGCCAAAAAGACCAATATCATGTGTTTTCTGTGATATGTGGCAGTTAATATAGAATACAAAACTGTATGGGAATGAAATAGACATTTTGGGATATGATTGTCATTATTTTTTCTTTCTTAAAAGGAAATACAATTATGCCTTTAAAATACCATTGATCTATTGTTTATTTGATTTTTTGGAAGTTGAATGAGTGCAATAAAATGAAGTTAAATATGTCATTGGTTATGGTACACACATTGGTTGCTTATTTAATAACAAATCTCTCGTTTCTTGACTCATAAATTCTTTGCCTTTGAATTTTATTTTGTTCATGTTCCTGAAGAAGGCTGGGGCCATCCCCAGTACCCCAGAAAGATAGACTTTGATTAATCTTTGGCTGAGCATGTCACAATAATTCCAGTCACCTTGACTGCCATTGGTTTAGCACTGGGCATGTGATTCTGGAAAAAGAGACAAAACAGAAATGTGAGAAAGGGAGGAATCTTAATATCCCTATTTGGCATTTTGATATTGTATAATCATGGATGTTTGAAGCTATTGCACCAAATTATCACCACAAAGTAGCCAAATAGCACTAAATGCATGAAGATGGTAGATTGAAATAATGTCATTGCCAAGCCACTGAATTAATCCTTCCTGGAACTTTGCACTTATTATGTGAGAAAATGTACTTTCCTTACTGTTTAGGCAATACACTTACCATTTCTTACAGCCAAGACATTGGAACTTGTTTCATCTTGTAATTATTTTGTTTTTAGTTGGAATTCCTGAAACATGAATATTTATAATGTCTCATATGCCTTATTCACTCAGGTCATCAAAATAGCAGACAATGTACAGTATTTTACTTTATTCAATTGGATGGCCTGCATGGCATGTGCATCTACACTTGCCTTCAATGCAGTAATTAGGTGAACTGATTGATTGATTGTTCTGTTCATCAATCATTTTTAGGCAAGCCCTTCTGCCAGCTATCTAGGAACCGTTATAACACAATCCCTATAATCAAAGGCTATTCAAAAAGACAGAACTGTGCTTACTTTTTGGTGTATATTAAGACATTCATCTTTGGAGAGTGGAGGAAGTTGATGGATAGAAAAAGGAAGTGAAGAAAAAATCCCATATTTATTTTCAGCAATGAAGCCCTGTTAGTTACTGCATACACATAAAAATGCATTGGCTCCTTTAATGCCAGCTTTCCTTTTAAGTGTTTGCAAGCAAGGTGAGCAGAGGTTGTGATGGATGGAGTACAACTGGAAGTCAATCCTGCAACATGGCTGCTGGTGACCAGGAGTGACAGCAGCAGATAAATACAGAGTGATAATCAGAGCTTTAATTGAACTGAAATTGCACAATTCAAAAAGCATCAACAGACCATCCCTACAAAGATCCCCCAGTCAGAGGATGGACAGATGGATAATATATACATTTAGAATGGAGTTTCTCATTGCCCATTTTGTATTCCAGCCTCATCAAAATCCTTCCCAACATTCTGTGGCTTTTACATGAACTGCCCTCCATTCCTTGCTTGCATGCTAAATTTCATGTATTCTTCAAAGGCATCTCAGCCACCAAATTCAGGTTGTCTTCTTGGCTGCCTGTTACATGGTGACTAATTCTGTTCTGCTGCTTCTATCTTTTCACACTGCCTGATAATGATTGACTTCTGTGTTTTTCTTCCCCTATTAGACTAGAAAAGCCCGTTATTTGTTCATCTTTGTGTTTTCTTTTCTTTTTTTGACAGGCAGAGTGGACAGTGAGAGAGAGAGACAGAGAGAAAGGTCTTCCTTTGCCTTTGGTTCACCCTCCAATGGCCGCGGCCAGTGTGCTGTGGCCGGCGCACCACACTGATCCGAAGCCAGGAGCCAGGAGCTTCTTCTGATCTCCCAGGCGGGTGCAGGGCCCAAGTACTTGGGCCATCCTCCACTGCACTCCCGGGCCACAGCAGAGAGCTGGCCTGGAAGACGGGCAACCAGGACAGAATCTGGCGCCTCAACTGGGACTAGAACCTGGTGTGCTGGCGCTGCAGGCGGAGAATTAACCTATTGAGCTACGGTGGCGCCGGCCATTTTTGTGTTTTCAAAAAACATTTCAAAAAAACATTTTGTGTTTTCAATTCCCAGCACACTGCCAGGCACATAGTAGGCTGCCTTTACACGCTGACATAATGGTGTTATGGTGGCAGAGCTGATGCAATGGTATTGTTAACAAGGAAAAAAATTAAGGTTTGTTGTTATCTAAGTACATGTACTCCTCTTTAACCAAGTATTGGACTACGTTTACCAATACAGGCTTCACAGTACTGCAATCATTGAACCAACTCACTACAGTGCATCTCACTGAAATTTATAATGATTTCTTTTGTTTGTCTCCTTTACTGAGCGTCATCTGGGACTTTTTGGCATTAATCATAATGCTTTGGAACGGGACAAAGAAAAACGGTGAGACTCTAAAAAGTCATTGTTACTCTCAATAATAGGGAAAAAGTGAAGTGAAGCTGAACAGCTAATCTGAGGGTTTTTGATTGCCTGTGGGGCTTCATTTTTTCTTTTCCATATGGCCTTACTAATTGAGATAATAGGCAAGTGAGATATGGGTCTGCATTGGTATTTATGATTGGAGAGGTCCCAAGGAGTTCTACTTTATTTTGTAATTAGAAGCTCATGATATAGAAAACCCAACTTGATCAGGCTTTCCACTCCCTTTATTCTTGAGGTCAGCCCAGTAGAGTGCATCTTTAGCAGTCTCTTTGGGTCTTTGTCAAACAGAGCAGATGGGCCTGCATGAGCTGTGAAATGAATAAGGGAATATTGATGCCCTATTCTTTAATTGCCTCCTAAATCCACGGTAAGTTTTTCAGTGATTTTAAACTCTGAAAGAATAGCAGACTCATTGATTTCTGTAATTCACTTATTTAGGGATTTCTATTATCAACTGAATTTGATTGATGGCTTCATGACAAATAGCTGTGTGCTCAGCATATATCAGCACTCTGTAAGCTCACTCAGCTGTAAACAATGTGTGAGATAATTCTCGGGTTCTCTTGCTGAAGCTGTACTTTGCTATTTGGGGAAGAACTGTTTGAGAGTCCTTAAGTGAATGAGGTAAAATGAAATTCCGACTTAATTTCCCGGGCTAAATACTTGTATATAAGTTGATACTCCATAAAGTTCATGGAAAATGCATATGTTGAAAAATCTATGTGGATTGCAAATTCTTACACCAAAATAATATTATATTTTAGCTTCATTTTCCCACAAACTCTCTGAAGTACCTTCATATATATATATATTTATATATATATATTTGTAAATCAAAGTTCTCTTTTCACATTCTGTGGCATTTTTCTCAAAATATCAAGCCCCCTCTTCTGATTTAGAATATAACAGGATGACTTGGAAACCAAAACAGTGATGTCCTCTGTATGTCATTATATCTGAATCAAACTATAAGTCCATTTTACTTAGCTATAAGGGATAGCAGGTAGTGATAATATATCTAATTAAATTAATCTAATTAAAAAGCAAAATAGAACCCTGCACATTTCATACTATTTTTTCTTATAAAGGATTTTGATTCACAAGTTCCACATGGATAAAATCAGGTGCATTTTCTGTTTTAGAGGAAATGAGAAATCATGATGCACTATATCAGACCTGAAAACTTCTTTGTCTGAATAGTCCTTCCAGATTACATTAACAAAAGCTTGTGACACCCATTTTAAAGTACTCTTAATGTTTTCCCAATTACAAATCAATTAATCTATAAAAATTCTAAAATAAAAGTAAAAATTGCCAATGCCATTTTTCATAGAACTAGAAAAAGCAATTCTACAATTCACATGGAAGCATAAAAGACCCTGAGTACCAAAGCAATATTGAGCAACAAGAACAAAGCTGAAAGCATCACAATTCAAGATTTCAAGGCATACTATGGAGCTATAGGAACCAAAACAGCACGGCATTGGCATAAAAACAGGCATTTTGATAAAAGGAATAGAATAGAGATACTAGAAATTAATTCATGCATCTACAGCCAACTAGCCTGACAAATGTTCCCAAAATATACAATGGAGAAAGGATAGTCTCTTTAATAAATGGTGCTAGGGACACTTGATATTCACATGTATGAAATTAAAGTAAGGGCAAAAGATTTATACAATATGAAGAGAAACCACAGTATATGTATGAAATTAAAGTAAGTCCCTACTCCCTCCCCAACCTACTTTCACCTATACTAAAAATCAACTCAAAATGGATCAAATACCTAAATATAAGACCTGAAACAAGAAAAATATTACAAGAAAATGTAAGAGAAATGCTTCAAGACATTGGCATAGGCAATAGATTTTGGATAAGGTCCCAAAAGCAAGATAACAAAAGCAAAAATGGGGAAAAATGGCATTACATAAAACTAAGAAGATTTTGCTCAGCAAAGGAAGCAATCAACAAAAGGAAGAGACAACCCATAGACTGGGAGGAAATAATTGCAAACTATGCATCTGATAAATATCCAGAATATACAAGGAACTCAAGAAGTTCAACAACAAAATAGTTTAAAAAATGGACAAAGGATATGAACAAATATTTCTCAAAAGAAATACAAATGACCAATAAACATTACTCAGTATCACTAGCCATCAGGGAGATGCATATCAAAACCATAAGATATCTCATGCCGAAGTAAAGAATGCTATCAAAAACACAAAAAATTAAACAGTGCTGGCAACAATGTGGAGAAAAGGGAACCTTAAGCCATAGTTGGTGGGAGTGGAAATTAGTAGAGCCATAATGGAAAACACTATAGAGATTCCTGAAAAAAGAAAAAAAAAACAAAACCAGGTTTACCATATGACTCAGCAATCCCATCTTTGGCTATATCAGAAGAAAATGAAATCAGCACATGAAGGAGATGCTACACTTCTTGTTCTTTGTCGCACTATTCACAATGGTGTAGATGTGGAATTAACCTCGTTGCCCACTGATGACTGACATTAATAGGAAGCTGAATTGGATGTGGAGCTGGGACTTGAACTAAGGCCCTCAAATTTGGGCATTCCAAGCAGCAGCTTAACTGCTGTGCCACAACACCCATACCCATAATAATGTATCATATACTATACAAAGAGCTAGACAAGATGAGCTGGTAGGTTACAAAGAAAAATAAGGAAATGGGAAGTATAACTGTTTTGTTTGATTTATACCACATATTGATGTTGAAATATTGAAGTGTCTTCCATAAAAATGTAGAGCTATTTCATGTTATCCAAAAATTTAAAAACAATGTCTTAAAAAATTTCCAGTAAAGTCTGTAACTAGAGATCACCACTAACGTTTTGGTTAACTAGCTGCTTTAACTGAATACTTTTCTTTTGAGAATACAACAAAGCAAAGAGTACCATTAGACAAAGGGTAATACTGGTTATAATGATGGGGCTTTTTTGTATTTTTGCTTTTCATCTAAAATCTCCAAGTTAGTATGGAAACAGCCTGGAAGCTGAGTTAGGAACATGGTGACAAGTTGGCCAAATTTGTGGCTGCACTGGGTACTAGACTTCCTTCACCTATTGTGGAATGAAAAAAAAATTTGCCACTCTGCTGCTCGAGCAAAATAGGAAATTTCACGTTAGCCTCATTGTGGCATCTTGATTTATAAATCGGCAAATAAAACTCTCAGTGTCTTAAGTAAGTTGCACCTGTGAGTAGACAGCACTGGATGAAAGAAATTATGCTGTCTTTTCAGATATATAGCATGAAAATACCTACTCTTGGGATGTGGTAATTACTTGATTTTTCAGTACAGATTATAACAGAATTGGAACGCATTGTGGTTGTTTTAGAACAAAGTAGAATAAACAGAGATTTTGATGGAAAAATTTTCCTGTTGTTGCGTAACATCTATTTTATGGTAGCCTCCCTGAGGGTAAAATAACTGTTCTTGACTATTTTGTGAAATGAGTTGCCTGCTTCACACTCAGCTGCTCAAGATTTAGAAGAGGCTGTCACCAGTAAGATCCTGAAATAATGGTCCTTTAAGAGGATGAGTAGAAGATTTAGTCAACTAATGATTTTAAGATTTCTATAGTTTTTAAGATTTATTTATTTATTGGAAAGTCAGAGTTACACAGAGAGAGGAGAGGCAGAGAGAGAGAGAGAGAGAGAGAGAGAGAGAGAGATATCTTCCATCCGAAGGTTCACTCCCCAATTGGCTGCAATGGACGGAGCTGTGCCGATCCAAAGCCAGGAGCCAGGAGCTTCCTTTAAGTCTCCCACATGGATGCAGGGGCCCAAGGACTTGGGCCATCTTCTACTGCTTTCCCAGGTCATAGCAGAGAGCAGGATGGGAAGTGGAGCAGCAGGGACTTGAATGGGTTCCCATATGGGATGCTGGCACTGAAGGTGGCAGCTTTACCTGTTATACCACAGCGCTGGCCCCAGGATTTCTATAGTTTTTAAGAAAAAAAAAACTGAAGAAAAAGTTTATTAAGGCTAATTGCCTAATCATTGGTGAATTAAAAGAAAAACTACTTATTTGCAAGGCAGAGAGACAGAGAGATAGCTTCCATCTGCTGGTCACTCCCCAAAAGGCTGCCAAGACCAGAGCTGGGCCAGACTGTAGTAGAGCCAGGAACTTACTCCAAGTCTCCTTCTTCTGTATTGAGAACTCAATTACCTGGACCAGTGCCTGCTGCCTCCCAGGACACACATTAGCAGGAAGCTGGATTTGAAAGTGGAGCTGATACTCAAACTCAGGCACTCTGATAAAGAATGTGAGTATCTTAACTGGTATCTTAGCTGCTGGATCAAATGCCCCTCACCCCCATTAATAATTTCCAGTATGAATGTGTTGTGGATGGATTGTTGTCTACTATCTTTTCATAATTAGCAAAGGTATAGTTTGTGATATTGAATTATATAATTGAAAGATTGGTATCATTATAGTTCATGTTAAACTGTATTAAAGAAGAGATATTACATCAATATATCAAAGATGAAGTTAATCCAATAAACCTTGTATAGTTGTCCATTTATCTTCCTATCCCAACCCTGAGATGGCTACAGTAGTACTGTGGGCTTCTTGTTTGTTTCTTAACAATAACAACCACAACAAGAAAAGTGGATTTGTTTTCTAAGTACACATCAGTGTATACCTCATTAATTTGGACTTTCATTTCTCTAAAATTCCCTTCTATCTTCTTATATTTTCAGTTTTAACCTTTTCTTGGAGGGTGGTGTTAAGATCTTTTAAAAGTTTGTATCTTACTGACTTTACTTTTGTGAGAACTAAAGATTTAACATTTCAAGGACCAGTTCTTAATTCTAGGAATTGGTGAAGGAAACCATGTTCAGTCATTTTATTTGTTCTTTATTCCCTACACATTGATCATCCTATACCATCCAAGCCTTGAAAAGTTTTGTGTGATTCACTTTTGACAATCTAATCAATCCCTGTAGTGATTCCAGATGTTGCTCTTTAGACGTCATTCATTGTAGTTGTGCTGTTGTTGAGATATGGTGTCCAGAAAAAGACAACACTTATTCATGTCTAGTTTGGAAATGTTTTATTTTAAAACGTTTTCCCAGGGATTCCCAAGCATTGCATATATCTTTAGCCACAGAAACAAAATAAGCTGACTTGAGGAAAATGGTTCATGGTTCTCCAAAAGCATTTTTCTAGAATTTCCGTAATTGATAATGTCTCATTTCTTGTATATATAATTTTATCTTACTATTTTTTCTAAAATTACTCCTTTATTATTGGTACCCATTAAAGATCACACATCATTTTTCATTTTACTTAAGCAGTTTTGGAAGTGTTTTTTTTTCTCTTAACATATTTCCCCCTGTAAATTTGTACAATTCACTACTGAAATGAGCTTCAGTCATCTATGAACTTGATTTTTCCATTTGGTCTTTTTAAAAAAATAAATTCTATATAAAATGGGCTTATCAGGGTACCATTATTAGCACTTTATCATCCACAGAGTTTCCCATTTATCTTTCCCCTTGGCCTTGTCTCTAGGGCTATTCCCTTTCTGTGTGAAAAAAAATCATTGTAATTGAAAAAGAGACATTGTGTGTGTGTATATGTGTGTGTGTGAACTTGTCAATGTGTTTTCAAAGTCTAAATAAGTAGGACTTCTGGGTTTCTCTTTGCACACATGCTTATACGTTCATACATTACCTCCTTGAATAATTTTTAACTTTTTTTTTAAGATTTATGTATTTATTTATTTGAAAGTCAGAGTTGCACAGAGAGAGGAGAGGCAGAGAGAGAAAGGTCTTCCATCCACTGGCTCACTCTCCAGATGGCCACAATGGCTGGAGCTGAGCCGATCCGAAGCCAGGAGCTTCTTCCAGTCTCCCACGTGGGTACAGGGGCCCAAGGACTTGGGCCATCTTCTACTGCTTTCCCAGGCAATAGCAGAGAGCTGATAGGAAGTGGAGCAGCCGGATCTCAAACCAGCGCCCATATGGGATGCCGGCACTCAGGCCAGGGTGTTAACCCGCTGTGCCACAGTGCCGGCCCCAGTAATTTTTAACTTCATTAAAGAGATTCTCAATATACAAACGTCTAAAGAAATGGACAATAAATTACTGGGTATCCATCTTATCCAAAGTCTGTTTCCTATTTTTGGTCACACCTATTCTTTTTCTTAGATTTTCTCCTTCTGAACTATTTTAAAGCAAACCATGAGTTGGACAATTTCATTCATAAATACTTCCATTTGAAAACATATAAGTACTCTAAAAAAGCCTCAGAAACTCAAAATTTTCTTAGAATCTGGTTAGGTATTAACCATAACTGCTCCATATATGAAATACAACTCTTCGAGGTTTTATTACATCAGTAACTGATTTAGATGCCACTGTCTTAGCAAGATTAGAAGTCAGACTTCCAGACGTTTGTTCCCAGAATCTTCCTTACAGTCCTTTCTGTGAGTGTGAGTCACACTGGCAAGCTGCCATTCTTCCCACACAGCGGTGCTTAATTGACACTAGGTTATACATTTTGGCCAATAGCTTCATATTTCACCCTTGAGTTCCTTTAGAAGTCTTGGGTGGATGCCATCTGGTCCTGGCCATTTATTCAGATTTATTCTGTCAGTTAGGTCTAGGAAAATCTTATGTTTTTCATGGTTTGTTCTAATACCTTTGATCTGTTTGCCTTAAAGCAAGATGGAAGTGAGACTTTCTAAAGTCTTCTTCAGAGAGATTGAAGCAAATAATTCATTGATTTTCCCTGTCATCACCTTTTCATCCATGAGCGACCCTTGCATTTTCTAGCTGGATTTCTGACTTTGTTGTACTATAGGAGTATCATTTTTACCTTGGAGTTCCTTATGAAGTGCTCTATTGATTTCTTCATGGACCATTTGTTTTTAGTTTGCTTTGACCTGGTCTGTATTCCTTTGTTTCAAGAGTAGCAAGTTATACATTTAAGAATATTTGAATGGCCTTTCTATTTTATCAACTTGGCATTTGTGGGTTTTGTTAAAAAGTGCTATTTGTCTTGATTGGCACTCACATTTTTCCTGGACTTCCAATGAGGTGGTTCACTTCAGTCTATAGAGGTACTTGCATATTTTAAAAACTTTTCTTATCCAATAAATGTACCTTTTTCTTTCCCTTCAAAGAATTGTAGATACACGAGATGGAATTGGAGACTTTCCCTCTATTCTTGAATGTATCAGTCATTACTGATTGATGCTAAAGACTGACTCTCTCATAAGATGCTTCTGTCTTCCTTCCAGAATCCATTCCTTAGAAACACATGATCTATGTCTGGTTTTGAAAAACACCATCCAACTTCTGCTGCCATAGACTATGCTGCTATTAAGACTAGTCTCTCCATTCTTTAATTAACTGCCTGGTTAGGGGGAAAGGTAATTGGGAATTTGTTCAGAATTTCAGAGGAGCCAATTGAGCATCATCATTTTACCATTTGTGTTTATTACTTACAATATGGGTATCATGCCAAGATAATTAACATTTGACTTACATATTGGTCAGATGAGCAGCAGCATCCAATAACAAGTAACGTTCATTACATCCTTAAAACTGTCTGGTTACTACATTAAAAAATAAGGAGCAAGAGATAAAATTAGTTTTAATAATATATTTTACTTAAACAAAATCTCTAATATCTCATTTATCAAGATGTTTGTATGTTTGTATGTTTGAACTAAATCTTTGAAATCCAGTGTGCTTTGTACTTAGAGTATATTTCAATTTGCAGTAGGCATACCTCAAGTACTCAATAGCCACATATGAAAATGGCTACAATATTGGACAATGTCAGATTTCTTTAGGGTTATATAGGGTGTTCCTTAGAAAACAGTAATTTAGTAATTTAATGCTCTAGTAATCATTATATTTGTGTATATGCCTGTGTGTACATGCAAATATGTGTAATAAAATATTTATAATTTTACTTACATTTGTAATAGTACATTGGAATAGCAAACTGAAGGAGGCATTTTAGCTGACAAGAAGAAAGTTGATGAATATATTTAACTGTATTACTTTAATATACTTGGTATATCTCCTCTAATTAAAATAAGATTATCTTACAATGTAGGAAATGAATATCTGGCATAATAGACTCAGAATGTGATGAAAATGTTTTCATTAAGTGCAAAGATACCCTGCAAGGCATGGTATTTTATCTCAAGTCTCTAATAACATTAATATACCCTTTTAATCTCTGAAGCATTTAAGACTTAATAGGAACTCCTTAAAGAATGACAGACTTTTAAGACTTGCAAGTTTACTTTAACTTGAAAGTACTCACAGTTCTCCATGATTTTGAATAACCATAAAATTCTTCATTAATAGAATGTACAAATACAATTTTGTTTACTCCAGGGCGAGACTCAACTGATATACATGTGGGGGTGGGTGCACAAGAGGGGATAGTAGGGGCCAATGGTATTTTCCTGCAATCATCCGTGACCCCACATAGAGCATGTGACTTGGTTGCTCTTTCTGCTAGGACCTGTGTATATATAAACTGGAAATGCAGAACACATGATTTGGGAATTTTATCATCACTTTACAAAACAATTTATGAAAAAATTTCAGTAGGTAATTGTCTCCCTTCTATCACATAATTTTTTGCAAGTATGTATTTACTGCTTTCCTCTAATGGAAGAGTTAGGCACAGATAGTAAATTTTATTTTGCTATCTGTATTGCTGCAGTTCTCACTTTTCCATTCACATTACAGAAAGTAATTTTGGCCACTGAATGTTTTATCTAATTTCTCACACTTGAGTTTGAATAGATGGAGCAATAGGCTAGTGAATTTAATAGAGTTGGATTCTATTCCTCCCTTTTAAATGGTTAGGACCCACTTGAAGGGATGCAAGTCTGATATTTGGAGGCATTCTAGTGGAAGTGTTTAGAGCTTATTACAGAAATGTGGCTACATTCATCAACTAGATCAATATGTTAATATCTTGATACTCTGGTAAGAAAATTATAATCTGGGGCTGGTGCTGTGGCATATTGGGTAAAGCTGCCGCCTGCCGTGCCAGCATCCCACATGGGTGCCAGTTCAAGTCCCTGCTGCTCCACTTTCAATCCAGCTCTCTGCTATTGCCTGGGAAAGCAATAGAAGATGGCCCAGGTCCTCGGGCCCCTGCATCCATGTGGGAGACCTGGAAGAAGTTCCTGGCTCCTGGATTTTGATTGGTGCCACTTGGGCCCTTGCAGCCATCTGGGGAGTGAACCAGTGGATGGAAGACCTCTCTTTCTCTCTACCTCTCTTTCTCTCTCTGTGTAACTCTGACTTTCAAATAAATAGATAAATAAATAGATAGATAAATAAATCTTTAAAAATTATAATTCTTGGAATTGTCTCAGGTGTTTCTTTTCTACATGTTATGACTTCATCAATCTATTATGTTTTGTCCCGAAACTTTTGCTCTATAAAACATGTTTAGTGAACAATCTAGATTTCCTTGAGCTCCTCCTCTCTTCTAGCTCCAGTAAGGCTTTTTAAAGGAAATAGAAAAGAATCCTGAAGTAAAGACATTAGCGTCCAATTGCAGTAAGAGAGGTAGAAGGGTAAGGGAGGAAAGTTGAATGAAGCATATTGAGAGTCATTTACACAGTAGGGCTCCGGCTTTAGTGGATGAACATAGAAACAGTTGTGGGAGTCTAGCCTCTCCTTTAGGGAGTTTCATTCAGTGTATCTTTTTTTAAGATTTATTTATTTATTTGAAGACAGAGTCACAGAGAGGCAGAGAGAGAGAGAGAGAGAAAAAGAGGTCTTCCTCAGATGGCTGCAATGGCCAGAGCTGTGCCGATCTGAAGCCAGGAGCCAGGAACCTCCTCTGGGTCTCCCATGCAGGTGCAGGGGCCCAAAGACTTGGGCCATCTTTTATTGCTTCCCCAGGCCACAGCAGAGAGCTGGATTGGAAGTGGAGCAGCCGGGACTACAACCAGCGCCAACGTGGGATGACGGCACTACAGGCAGTGGCTTTACCTGCTATGCCACAGCACCAGCCCCCATTCAGTGTATCTTGACAGAATCAAATGAATCTCCAATTTTAGTCGATGCTCTAGATGGTTATGAAATCAGTAATACCAAGACTTCTCTTTGGAAAACATAGCCAAGATCAACAGAAAGACTGCAAACCTTTCTTGTCCTAATTCTTGGGCTGTAGCAGGTGACCAGTGAAGAGGGCTTTATTTATTATATTGTCATGTATTATACAGTCTGTGTTATCACAGTATTGTACTATTATCCTGCTGCATATTCAACTCTGTGGACCTTGGCTTTTTGACTATATGACTACTCTTTTTTGTTTTTGCCTTTCATGGAATGAGAATTCATACTTCTTCCAATGACATATTTATTCTGTGTAGAACCCTTGGGGCTGGTGCTGTGATGCAGTGGGTAAAGCCGCTGCCTGCAGTGCCAGCATCCTGTATGGGCACCGGTTCGAGTCCCAGCTCTTCCAATTCCCATCCAGCTCTTTGCTATGGCCTGGGAAAGCAGGAGAAGATGGCTTAAGCCCTTGGGCCCCTGCATCCACATGGGAGACCAGGAAGAAGCTCCTGGCTCCTGGCTCCTGGCTTCGGACCAGCGCAGCTCTGGCCGTTGTGACCATCTGGGGAGTGAACCAGTGGATGGAAGACCTCTCTTTCTCTCTCTTCCTCTGCCTCTCTGTAACTCTGACTTTAAAATAAATAAAAAAATTAAAAAAAGAAACACCTTGGCCTCTAGTCTTCCTTCTGATCATAATCTTGTCTTGTGTTTTGTTCTTCACTTGGGACCCTGATTTTTGCTTTACTGATGGCCAGAAACTCTGCTCTGTTAAATTTGCATCTGTCATTCAGTTTCTTTTTTTTTTTTTTCTTTTGACAGGCAGAGTGGACAGTGAGGGAGAGACAGAGAGAAAGGTCTTCCTTTTGCCATTGGTTCACCCTCCAGTGGCCGCCGCAGCCGGCACACAGCGCTGATCTGCTTTTCCTGGTCTCCCATGGGGTGCAGGACCCAAGCACCTGGGCCATCCTCCACTGCACTCCCTGGCCACAGCAGAGAGCTGGCCTGGAAGAGGGGCAACCGGGACAGAATCCGGCGCCCCGACCGGGACTAGAACCTGGTGTGCCAGCTCCGCAAGGCGGAGGATTAGCCTATTGAACCACGGAGCTGGCCCATTCAGTTTCATTGGTTTCAGCTTAGCATTTCCTGCCACTCCTTTATTCTCAACACCTGCACAGCCATTGGAAGTCCATGGCCTCACCTCATGGTATGCTTGGGTAAAATAGATAGGTTAGTTGCAGTAACTGCAGACCTAAAAGTTTTTTTTTTTTTTTTTTTTTTTTTTTTCGTCTCTAAGCACCTAGTGTATGCGGCTGTGGAAGAACATAAAGAGGAAGCAATGCATGATGATCACAGTGTCTCATATAATCACCTCTGTAGCTGAGAGCATAATGAAGGTGAAATTGTGCCTGACACATAGCAAAGGCAACAGGGCTGCAGGTCTTATGGGAAGTTGTTGATAACATCATTTTGAAAGTAAGCACATCTGTGGAGATGGTACCAATAAAAGGATGCTATTACGAGCTGATTTTCCAAACATTTGAAACAGAAACTCTTTCTTAAAATAAAATGGCCTTATTTTGTTGACTGGCATTCAGAACACTTTTCTTGGGTTATACTGACAATTCCAAGGTTATATTATCGAGATGAGAGACCCAGGCTGAGGGATACTCTTGCTCACACTGACCTTTACTCTTCCCTTGAGTTTTTCTTTGCTTTTTGTAACTTTTGGTTGAACTCCTTTTTACTCAGCACAAGCCCGCAGGTCAGAAGGAATTCCTGTTGGGCTGCAGGATGGCTTGGTGATGTGACTGGTTTCACAAAAGCTAGTGTGTGTGTGTGTGTGTGTGTGTGTGTTCATCCTGTTAAGAACTCAGTGGTTTCAATTCTGAGCTTACCTCAGTTTTTAAGAATGTTTCAAGGTGTGGGAAGGCAGATGTTCTTCATCAGAATCATTTTGGGGTGCTTATTCAATATTTAAGTTCCAAGGTCTAACCTACATCAACCGAATCTGAATTTACAGGACAAGAGCCCAGGATTTTGTTGAAACTACTTCCTCAGGTGATTCTCACGCACACACAAAATTGAGATCCATTAGCCCACTTGCCAGTTCTCTTCACTTTTATAATTTAAAATGCTTATGAGATATTTAGCAAGTGTAAAGCAAATCACAATACTGCTTAATGCACATTCTTTTGGCACAACTTTATGAGCCCATTGAACACACTGAAGCAAATGTAGAGTGGTCCCATTTATGTACCTAATGACTTGTGTTAAACAGGAGTCCTTTGGCTCCTGCAGAGGTGTGTCTAAGACTGGCTCAGGAACACAGCTTTTCTCGCCCTTACTTGGCAAGAATGTTATTAGGGTGTTATAAATTCTTTCTTATCAAGCAGTCATTCACAGAGTGAACAAATATTACTGATAGCAAAAGGATTTGAATCTAATTAAAAGGAAAAGGTTTTTTCTCCCTTTAATGTCAGAAAGCATCTCTAGGTACCCTTTATATTTATGGTACTCTGACCAAAGTGTGGGGACAGTGAGTGTTACTGAATAAAAGCAAGACAACTTCGCGACATATTTTAAAGCTTGGCTCAACTTTGAAGTCAATAGGTAACCTAATAATAAAAGATCAAATTGGTTACTGCCATAAGTCTTGTACCAATGAAGCTTTATGAGATTTCATTGTGGCTTGTGCACATTAGCTGTGGATTGCAGACCATGCTGGTGAATTATATGAACTTCAAGTGGTGCTTTTGACAATGTTGAAATAAGCCCTGAGTACTTGGTATGAAGCTCTGACCCCCCCCCCCCCCCATAGGGTAGGATAAATCACAGGAAAAAGACTGAGGGTAAAAGACCTTTCAGGAAGCCATACATAGAAATATTATCTCAGTGTATTTTTCACCACATGATACTCCCAAACCACAGCTGATTGGTCAAGAGAATAGTTGACTCACCCTGGATCCATCAGATTATCTTTCAAGAACATGGGATTGGGTTCAGAGAACTGGGAAGGGAAGCCAGTGGACCCATGTGGGGTTTGTGGTTGGGCCTGAAGAGAGAGGTTGAACTATCTCCTGCTGCTGACTACTCTGGGTTTATGATTTTCCTAAGCTTTTTGTGAAACCCCTTTTGACTTTATGGAATTCAAGGCATGCGATCTTACACAATTGCATGATCTTCGTAGGTTGTGAATTAAACACACACACACACCTGGGTCAGAAAAGCTTAAGGAGTAGACCTAGGAGAATGTAGAGCAGTCACAGGCCCCTCTGGCCATTGCCTTGTGCCAATGCCTGGGCTAGCAGACCAACAATGACATGTATGTGTTATGAAATAATTGTTGCTTCGTTTCCACACTCTAACTTTCCTGAGATTCACAGACCCTGGAACCCATTCAGAAAACTCATCCTTACAATTATATTCCTCTAGAATCATGTGCAGAATAAAAGTCTATAGACATTATCTGATGTTCTCTTACACAGACCCAAAACATAGTATCTGGAAATAACAAACATGTATTGACTCATCCATTGTGTGAGTGAAGAATCTGGGAGCTGCTTATCTGGGAAGTTGTGGCTCTGGGATTTTCACAGGCTGCAATCAAAGTATTGACTACAGATGTGGTCACTGAAAGGTCAGTTAGGGAAGGATCCACTTCTAAGCTCACTGTGAGGCTGTTGGAAGGACTCAGTTCCTCTCCACTTGGCCCCTTTCACAGGGCTGTGCCATGGTACGGCAGCTGGCTTTTCCCAGAGAAAGTGATCCGAGAGAGAGAACCCAAATTAGAAGCCAAATTATATAATGTGCGTGCGTGTATGTGTGTCTCTGTGTGTGTGAGATCATCTTGGAAGTCTTATCCATCAATTCTGACATAGTCTGTTCATTAAGCCAATGAATGTCATCAAGACCCCAGGGAAGGTGCTAGAGAGAGCATCAGTACACCAGGCAGCAGGGATCATGGGGCTCTTAGAGGCCGCCTACCGCAACCTTAGATTCATTTTCTTTCTGTCTTATGTGAAACTGGAATTCTTTTCTCTTACATGAAACTAAATCTTCCTTAATCTGATAGGATTGCTACCGTCTAGGCAAGAGTTTGGGTTTTACAACAAGGGCAAGAGACAGACGGATATGATATACATTATAAAGTTAGAATTGATCATCTTGGAAATATTGCACAATAACTTGGAGTTAGAAGGGTGGGTTTATACTTTGGCTATTGCATTTGAAGGATACAAGACCTGTGGCAAGTTTAAACCAACGCTGCGTTGTGGTTTCTTGTCTCATGGAGTAGATGATGCTCTCAAGACAGCGTGATTGCATTGAGTTTAATGAAAATAATGTTACAAAGGTGTGGGCAGGTTGAAGGGAAAGAACAAGGATTGGTGACCCAGGCTTGAAGGGGACTAGGAAGGGAGCTGCTACTTGTTAGGGGTTTAGGTGGAATGCCATAGCCAACCTTTTTTTTTTACAGGCAGAGTGGACAGTGAGACAGTGAAAGAGAGAGACAAAGAGAAAGGTCTTCCTTTTGCCATTGGATCACCCTCCAATGGCCGCCGCGGCCAGCGCGCTGTGGCCGGTGCACCGCGCTGATCCAAAGGCAGGAGCCAGGTGCTTCTGGTCTCCCACGGGATGCAGGGCCCAAGCACTTGGGCCATCCTCCACTGCACTCCCTGGCCACAGCAGAGAGCTGGCCTGGAAGGGGGGCAACCGGGACAGAATCAGGTGCCCTGACCTGGACTAGAACCTGGTGTGCCGGTGCTGCTGGGTGGAGGATTAGCCTATTGAGCCGTGGTGCTGGCCTATAGCCAACCTTTTGTGACAGGGCAGAGAGGAAATCACACCCTGACCTCATGTTTTTCCTTTTCCAACAATCTACATGAAGTGAATTGCAGATAAGGTGGACCTATCCAGAAGCCAGAAGGCAAGGTAGCCTGAAGATGCAGTCCAGAGTGATCAGCCACCAGGTGACAGCCAGCAGCACAGAGTACAGTGAGCACAGTAGTGAGTGGTTCCGATGGACACACAGAAATCATTCAGCTAAACACTAGTTATGTCGAAGAGTTAGTGCATAATTAATGTTAAGCATTGCTACAACTATTATTACCTGCCAATGGGATCTACGCAGGTTGATAAAATGGATGAGAATATATGTGGAGGAGACGTTACAGAAAACTCTTTTTTGTACTCATGAAGCCTGATTAAATATCTGAGCATTGGAAATGTCAGGTAGAGCAGTTTATGGAATTGTCTAGCATCATGTACCTAGAAAAATCTCATTCAGTATAATACTCTATCCATGGAGGAGTGGTGGGGGGGGGGGGAGAGGGGCAGAGAGAGAATCCCTAAGTCCTTTCCATCTCATCACTTCAGAATGGTGAAACATTCTGCAACATTTCTACATTCCATGTTTTAGCAATTCCCAAGATAAGCCTTGAGATCCATCTTGGAGAAGCAGCCTTGCCAGGCATAGGATGTTGTTCCTGCATGGCTCCTCTGCCCAACTTTCCTCCCACCCAGCTGCCTGCCTGCCTCTCTCAGTTCAAATAGCTGTGAAAAGGGCCACTCCCACAACATTCAGCACTGAGTATTCTGAGGCTTCCTGAGCATCAGGTTGACAGCCGGCAACAGATGGAGAAGCTGTGTAATACTGAGGAGAGGTAGGCAGTGGTGCAGGTAGCCAAGCAGGCAGCCTGCGAGATGCGAGTCCAGGGAGTGGAAGACAGCGCTTACTTCCAAATGGAGAGATTTCTTCAAATGGCAAATTTTACACCCCCCTAGTCCTCAACTCCCCCACAAACCATTTCCAGATTCTGCAAACCCCATTTACTCAATATTTTTAGGTAGTAACATACCATATCTGCCCCTATATCAGATTTTCTTTCTGAAGTTGAACTTCAACAACTCTGTCGTGCCTTTAAGGAAGAAACCAACGTGGTACAGATGGTATTTCAAATGTATTTGTTTCTGTGTCATTTGCTCTGAACATAAATATCAATTCAGTAACTTCACTGTTGTAAGTGATAAGTTGAGACATCATCAGTTGTTTTTTTGTTAAATGACAGTAACAAAATGAAAAATCACCATTAAAAAGGCTGTATTTGCATATTTTTATGCTGTCAAAGAACATGGCACTAACGTAGCATAAGGAGAATTCTTAAACAGAAACATAATGTTTTCAGAATTCAAGGAAGATCAAAAATAAGTGCTGAAAATTCACTTATAAAAAGAAACATGGAACAGTTATTTCGCTGGCAGAATAATAATAGCACTTTCTACTGACATTTTTAATAGTGTATTAATTCAAAATTATAATTTTGAGAAGGAGTGATTCCTTCTACATAAACACCAAATGCATTGTAAATGCTTAGTATTACCACAATGACTAGAAATTAAATTAATAATTCTAAGATAGTTAAAATCTGATGTAGCCTTCTTGAATCTACATAAATTATTCCTTATTTTTACCCAACTCACATCTTGAAATTCGTTTGTTGTTTTGATTTTCAAAGAGCTGAACAATTCTTCAATTTAGGGAGTATTTCACTTTTGGATGTTAACTTCAAAAGGTACTTATAGTAACCTGTACCCACTAACCATTTTGACAGCTGCAGGGTTGGATTGGTTGAAGACACATGCATACACCCAGACAATTATGATATTGTCAGTAATTGTCTTGGTACGTGACTGTCTTTTTCTACATCTTATAACCAGGAAGGGAGATGAGATAATAACCATTTAAATCCTGGATGTGAGTAAGAAGGATGTCTTTTCAATCTTTGTTATAACATCTGAGCAACACTTCATGAAATCAAGACATCCACAAATCAGGGAAAAGGTTTCTATTTCCATCCAGAAGAGGACTGTAACGCTATACAAATGGTTTTGGTAGAGGGATTCCTTAGGGAGAGTTCTTCGTTTCTTTCCTTTTCTTTCAAGTGTACATCAGGATGGTCAGCAAGTCTAATCCTGCTGATCGTGGGGCTTTAATGAGACCTGGGTCAGCAGGCAGTCGTGGTTTCAAAAGCTTTGTACTATTTAGGGCTTCATAGTCGCAGAGTCAAGCCTAGAGTTTGATTGTCTGATAGCTGAGTTTCTGGGGTAATTCAGAGAGGACAATTCTCCTAGGAAATGTAAACACTATCCAAAACATTAAACAATGCGCTTTGCTTCACCACCTCACTACCTGGCAAGCTTTTGCTATTATTGCACAAGTCATTGGATCTCTTTTTTCCCTAGACTATGTCACACTCAAAAAGTGATGAGGATGTACAGCGGATTTTGAAACAGCACAAAACAAGGCAGAACGTGCTTTACAAAGAATTCCCTTTTACTCCAGAACACCCTGCTGACAAAATGGCAGTGAGATAAAGTCCTTGGCCATAATAGCTGCGGCCATCGCAGTGTGGGACAGGCAGCCGTGCCTTGCCAAGCCTGCTGTTTGTGCTCTCCCCACACCCTCCTCAGCCCTCCTCAAACTCAAATCTCCAGAATAATATTAAGAATTTAAAAATCAGAGGAATGCTAAACTGCAGACACCATAATCCTTCAGAAATTATTTATTCTGAGAGGTTCATTCAACTGGAAAACCATGGTGATACTTATTTAAAAACAAACAAACAAAAAGGAACCAGTGACCAGTATGCCTTATTCATCAATTTATGGGTAGCCTGGCTTCACAGTTCTCCTTGCAATTTGCTTTTAGGGGACATCTCTTCTCAGAAATGAAAAATACATAGCTAACATTCTACCTCAGTTTCCATGTAGTCAATATAAAATTGCACTTGGCAAATCTTGTTATAATTAGCTAAGGCTGAATTTGCACTGAATTTGTTGTTCTTAGTATAGTTCTGTCCCCATAGCCTTTTTGTATAACAGTTCCTTGGGCCCCCGACAGATGCGAATAGACCCAAATCAGGAAATAAACACAGCACAATTAAATCTCAATGGAACTTCCAGTTTCTTTTTCTTATACCAAGGAGGAAAAGTGTAATCAAATGTTAATAATAAATGTGCAAGCACATAATAGTAATATATGCAATTAGAAACAGTTTAATCTCCGGTAGTATCTTATAGATCTTTCTAGCACATTTGGGGCCTGACAGATTTAGGGCCTTCAACCTACTAATCACTTTTATTAACCATTAACCAAGCAGGTTATTTTTGTATGATATTTAAAAGCAGGCAGGGTGGAAATGTAGATCCTTAGAATTAGATCATTTTAAATGGCTTTTCCTCACCTCACCTCTCAACTCTTCCATATGGCACTGAAAGCTTGGCAGGTGAAATTCAAATTTACTCAATTTCTTCACCAGAGAGGGCTTTCCACTTACCTTTGCTGGTCATAATTTATTCCAAATGCATTTCTTTCATTTATGGCTGACCTCATGGAAAGCAAGGTTCATTTTACAGTTTCTACCTCACTAGCTTTGGAAGTACTGATCTCAGGTAGCTAATATTTTTCTTTTTCATTTGCATCCCTTCATATGAATGGCTAATGATAGAATCAGGGCCTGTGCATTGAACAAATGAAATAGGACTGAACTCCTCTCATTCGCTCATTTCTGCCAAGATTTGTGTTTGAATTTTTTCCTACATTTTAGGTCACTTTTGGCCATTCTGATCTCTGACATGTAAAGCCATTTATAAAGTTTTCCCTTTTTGGGAAATAAATGATATTAATAAGAAATAAAACAAAGGCACATTTCCATCTTGACTAATCAAAGGTATGTGTATGACAGCTGGAAATTCCAACGATTTAGCCACCATTCATTTTTGTAAATGAGCTTTATGATATGTTTCCTTCTTTAACAACCAAGGTGCTCACAATGCATTGTCTTCTTGTGCTGCTTCGCGATAGATATTAGGAGGACAGAATGAGAGCCAGGGAAAGAGCAACTTTTATAAATGGATCTTAGAGTTCAAATGCCTTTTAAAAGCAACAAATCATTTTTAATCTGACAGTCCCTAATTAAATTGATTGGGAGATAAAATGCACCCAACAAGTGTCAAACTCATGTGAGTTAAAATGCCTTGTGGGTTGCAAAAGGCGTTTGATGCTGCTAAACCTTCCTGAAAGTGAATGCCCTTGAAGCTCTCCGAGCAGTGAGTTAAAGATCTCAGTTGGGGGGTTGCTGGCTTGTTGTAATGACTATAATTTACAGCCCACTGGTTCCATGCTACCCTTTGCCCCACCAGGGTGCCACCTGGAAGCTAGGATGGCTTATGGAGGGTTGGGAGGAAGAAAAAGGAAAGGGAAAAGGACTCGCGGGTCCTTTGAGCAGCCCGTGAACAGCCATTTTGCACTTTTGGGGCTCCTTTTAGAGACTAATGACTTTCAAACTGAACATGTCTTATTCAGTTTCGCTGGATTTGTACCATAATAGCATAGTCAGGTGCCTGACTTGCATAGAGTGGTAAGCTTGGCAAAAGTAAAGACATTATTTGGGGCCGGCACCATGGCTCACTTGGCTAATCCTCCGCCTGCAGTGCCGACATCCCATATGGCGTCGGGTTCTAGTCCCGGCTGCTTCTCTTCTGATCCATCTCTGCTGTGCCCCGGGAAGGCAATGGAGGATGGCCCAAGTGCTTGGGTCCCTGCACCCACGTGGGAGACCAAAAGGAAGCACCTGGCTCCTGGCTTCGGATTGGTGCAGCGCTGGCCATGGCCGCCATTAGGGGAGTGAACCAATGGAAGGAAGACCTTTCTCTCTGTCTCTCACTGTCTAACTCTATCTGTCAAATAAATTAAAAAAAAAGGGACATTATTCTAATTTCATTCATTCATTCATTCTTCCATTGTTAATTGAGAGCCAAGAATTGTTCCAGGCACTGATCTTACTTATATCAATAAGACATGAAATTTGATCTCATGAAGTTCAACACTCCTTGTGGTGGACATGGAAATGAAGCAGTAGGTCAAGAAAATATGTATGAAGGGGAAAAGGTTGGATTGGATATCACTTATAACTGTCCAAAGTCATCTTGTAGACTATTTGCCTTGACCTTTGGGTGGAAAGAGCTATGTGGATAGCTGAGTTCTCCAAAACAATAGAGTGAGGAAAAAGAGTGAAAGGAAAGCAGGGTAGGAACCAGAGCCAGCACCATCATATGTTGAAATACCTGTCGTGGAATGGTTTATAAATTGTCTCAGAGGATAATTTCCATGGCAAAATTTAAAAAATATTAAAAATTAAAAAAAACACATTGTTGGAACAAGCATTTGTCAGATCAACACACAAGTTTGAAATAGTTATGTTTTCTCACATGCTAGTATAAAGCAAAAAGTAGTGAAAACAGTGTGCTGTTGAGGTGCAGATTGGATTTTGCTTTGATCTGGATTCAGATCTTGCAGTGGCCCATCTTGATTCTGTGACCTTGGCCATGTTATTGCAACTTTACTAGTCACTTCATGTTACTTAATCATAGAACTGGTATAATGATAATATGTCTCAGAGATTTGCTGTAAGAAATAAGTGAAATGATATTCAAAAGTACCCAAAACTATACCTCTCCTATAAAACATGAGTAGGAAATCAAGACATGCAGTGCCTGTTTTTATCATCAATCATAAGTAATAATTTTATGTATCTCATGTATTATCACAATCAATAAACCATAATATCAATTTGTAAAATTCTCAGAGACAGCTGAACAAAGTCAGTACTTTAAGGACAATTTCATTTCATTACTTTCAGACCAAATAAAGGATTTTGTCTGAAATGGAAGTAGTTTTGATTTTGTGTATTTAGGATCAAACCTGACATAGTGTTCCTTTGAATATGGCCATAATTCAAGTCATAGCTTTTGAGGCTTTTTGATATTGTGAGACAACAACTCAATGAAGGATCAAAAGCCAGAAAATTCAAGGTTGACTCATGCATTTTCAAGTGGGATGCCTTAGAGTGCCGCATACCACATGCAGCAGCTGTGCCAGGGAGCTGATAACTCAGGGGAGCAGAAAGACCTGATTTCAAAGACCTGATGCAAACAAGCAGAAGTCAGTGTGTGAGTCTTCCTGCTGCCTCAGTCCTGACAGAGAACTTTGCAATGGTGAAGAGAAGGAAACAGTTTCTCCCCAAGTTACCAAGCGATCCAGCACTGACTTCAGACTTTTCAAAGATATCTTTGCAAATCCGTCTCACAGCAGCTTCTTCAATTCAAAGGTGTGAAAAGGTCTCTTCATTTGCAGCTCTGATGCAAGATACATGCAAAGATTATGGATAAAAATAATTTTGTATCGTAGACTATTTTCCACATAATAAATGCAAGTTTTTTTTTTTTTCAAAAAAAAGATTTCTCTATTTATTTGAAAGACAGAGAGAGAGAGTGAGAGAGAGAGAGAGGAAGAGACACACAGAGAGATCTTCCATCGACTGGTTCACTCCGCAAATGACTATAAATGCTGGGGCTGGATCAGGCCAAAATCAGGAGCCGGGAACTCTATGAGAGTCCCCCATGTAGGTAGCAGGGACCCAAGTACTTGGGCCGTTGTCTGCTGCTTCCCCACGTGGATTAGCAGGGAGCTGAATTATAAGTGGAGAAGCCTGGGCTCAAACAGAAGCCCACATGGGATGCCGATGTCACAGGCGGTGGCTCAGCGCTGGGACTACAACGCTGGCCCCAAATGCAAGTGTTTGCCTAATGATTTTTGCTTAGTGACCGTCTTATGAAAAAGCTTGATATGCTACAGGAATAGTGTTCAGATGTATTTGTGAAGCAGGTGAACACTAGGCACTGAATTAAGAATGTGATTTTTCTTCTGTTTTCTGAAAGTAAGATCTGGTTTGCCTAATTTCAGTTTACAGTTCTTTTCTGTAAATGAAATCTGCTCTGAGCATAAGATCTTGGTCTTCCAGACTTTTCTAGGGACTCACAGGTTATCTTGGCTCTGTTTCCCCCCTTCAAGCCTTTTCTTTCCTTACAGTATCCAGCTTTTCTATGCATTAGGTGCAAAGGATTGGCGACGTGGCAAGTGAAACTGGCATCCTTTGTGGGCAGCCAGTGCGGGGAGTTTTCCGTCTCCTTGAGGTATTTTTGCGCAGCGTTGCTGAGAAGTGTTTTCGCGTCCCCACTGAACTGATAACGACGCAACTTCAATCTCAGTTGCCTTCAATCATTTTCTTATTATGCCAGATCAATGAATTTTCTTCAACTTCAGTTCAGGCAACTGGGTCTGGCCGAAGTGGAGAGGATATATAAAAAAAAAAATCTTCTGGTGGGGGTTGCAATCAACTTCACTCTTAATTCCAAGTTAATGTTCGATCTTAAGTCTTAGAGAAAAATGGCGTCCCTGTTTGTGGCACTAGGAGGACGCTGCGAAGTGACAGATGTAAGATGAGAGAGGCAGCAGCCTTTAATCATCTTGTTGTCAAGGCAGCTTTGGATCGCCCTTTAAAGAAAGCGTTTTCCGGGCCGCTTCTGGAAAACTAGAAACTCATTCTCTCGCTCTTGGCAGACTGCTAACCCAGAGAGTTAAACTCCACATTGGATGCAAAACTTCTGAATCCTAGATCGCTGCGCCAAAGCCACCCGGTTTACGTAGTCACATTTCAGAATTGGAACGCTTGGCTCTAAGTAGATAGACGTTCTGGCGACTCAGTTTACACATAATCCTGGCAGAAGGGGAGAAAGGTTATGACGAAGCCCAGAGCCTGAAGGATTCATTTTCGTTTACAATAGGACCAGTTCTGTTTCTTAGACAGGCTAAGCGTAAAAGCATATACTGTTTGCAATATAAAAGCCCTCTTCCCCTACTCCCTGTGTGATTGTAATTAAGCAGGAGAGTTAATTTTATGTAAATCACGCATTACTGTAATTGGGCGCAAGTGAACATTCATGTACATCTTATTTAAAAGTGAAATATAATGTTATTATGTGGATGCTGGTGCGGCAAAGCCTCAGCCCTCTAGGGGGGAAGTCAGCCACATCCCTGCTTACAAGACTCACTCTGGTCTGCGAGCTTAATTACAATCAGTCCGCGCTGCTCCGCGCCATCCTGTGAAGCCCTGGGCCACGTGCCTTCGGGAAAGCTGAGGGGTGGGACGCTGGGGCTTCCCCCGCGTTTCCTCCTTAGCCTCGGCTTGCAGGGCAGTCATTCTTCTCTTTCCACTCATCGTTTCAGACCTACAAACACTTGCCCATGGTTTGCTCCACTTGGCAGATCTGACCCATAGATCCCCAGGCAGACCACAGATAGATTTGTCTTCTGTAGCAGGAGCTGGTCGGCTTCCTTTTTTAGCCTGGCTTTTCTAAGGCTACGCAGGGCTGCTTCCTGACCCAAGGATTTGTTTTCTGGGCATAGCCAGATGAGATGCTGTTCTTGCAGCCCGCATTTGTGATTTTGCCGCAGCCGCCCCCACAGCCCTGACCTCTGGGTAGGGAGGATGCGCTGTAACTTTATTCTTTATCCGAGGAGCAGATCTAGTGCTTGGGAATAAGGTTGCCCCTCAGAATAGAGAGACTCCAATCTGCATATCCAGAGGTCAAGATCTGTGAGGAAGAAATGATGCCCACGACAAAACTTTTATTTGAACGCATTCCCCGCCTCCGCGGGAGGCCTGAGAAGCCATTTTTGGAGCTGTGCCTTGGCCTTAGTCTGCCAGCTCTTCTGCCTGCAAACACTGTGTGCGCAGCGGGTTAGCCCCCCTCGGCTTCAGGGCGAGGGAACTTAGAGGGCGCCACCCCTGTGCCCCCAGCTCACATGCCCGAAGCTCTGCTCACTACTCGCCACTCACTCCTCAGGCAGGACTAGTTGAATAATCATCTCTGATCTCCCTTCCTGTCAGGAGAGTCCTACCTTCCAACCCAGTTCTTTGCTGTTCCATGCCTCTCACATCTCTGGGCCTTCGATTCCTCACCCAGAGCTTTCTTGCTCGTGTCTAATCCTGAGGGTGCCTTACACGAGATGTGACTGTCTGGCGCTCGTTCATATGGCATATAAGTTAACTTCAGGCTAAGAATGTTTCCCTGCAAGGCTGTAAGGAGGGAAGTGTGCTCCCCGGTGGCCGTGACCCTCTGTCTTCATCTCGGTTCTTATAAAAGGACTCCTAGAGTGGGTGTTTGGTGAGGTGGTTAAGGTGTTGCTGGGAGGCCTGCAGCCCATATCAGAATGTCTGGTTTGAGTCCCAGATGCTGCACTTGCCATCCTGTCAGTGCAAAGCCTTGAGGGCAGAAGGTAATAGTTTAAGTACTTGGGTCTCTGCCACCTACCTACACGGCAGACTTGGACTGGGTACCGGACTCCTGGGTTTGGCCTGGCCCAGCTTTGGCTGCTGTGGGCATCTGGTGAGTAAACTAGTGGTTGGAAGATCTCTCTCTCTCTCTCTCTCTCTCTCTCTCCCTCCCTCTCTCTCTTTATCTCTTTTCTCCCCCCAACCTCATTTTCAAATAAAGTGAAAATAAATAATAAAAATTTAAAGAGTGATTGAAGGAACATTAGTAAGGCCTATCAGTAGAGCAGTCGTTTATCCAGTAAAATCGGGTGCCCTTGGTGTTAGCTAACTTTAGCTCAGCCAGAGGCATCTATGTGTGCATTCCTTTGTGTTTAGGAATATAATATCTAACAACTATCTTTGTATTGCTTTCAAGTTTAAAGTTGGTTAATTACAGTGGGAACTGTTGGAGGAATGGTAGTTTTGGTTTGAGTGCATAGTGGGCAGGTAATGGTTAAATGACAACAAACCCTGGGGTCCTCTATCATAGGAGCCAGAGAGAGAGAGAGAGAGGGAACACTGCAAGCAGAAAGAGAACAACACATCCTTAGGGTGAATGCAAGGTACTCTTGCTTTAGAGTCTCTGGATCTTGGGGGATACAAGTTAGGTGCAGGAACAATGAGGGGCAATTCAGATGAGGTCCTTGTGCTTTATGGGCCGTTTGATCAGCTGCAACTGTGAGACTGACATTGCCTGGCACCTGGCGTGGAAGTCCTCAGACAAGAAAGGGCCCTTCTGCACGGAGTTGAGAAAGCAGCAAACTAATGATATGAAGGCAAAGAAAATGAGAGATGCTTACGGGCAGCTGGAGAGTATCCTCCACTAAACTCTTTAAAGGTCTCATTGATCCCCAGCGTACACAAGAACCACACTGTGTCTATGTGTAGTTTGACAAATTATGCTTAAATGACTATTAAACTTTACACTTTACTCTTTAGTGAGGATTGTTTATTAATAAATTATTCTCTTTCTTTAAAAAAAATCCCTCAACATATCTTCGTGGAAATGATTTGAAACAAAATACCCAAGCATCATGGTGTTTTTCTCTTAGTGGCAGGATTGTTTTGGCTGATCCATATCTTTTTTTTTTTTCTTATTTGACAGAGTTGTAGACAGTGAGAGAGAGAGAGAGACAGAGAGAAAGGTCTTCCTTCCGTGGGTTCACTCCCCAAATGGCTGCTATGGCCAGTGCTGCGCCGATCCGAAACCAGGAGCCAGGTGCTTCCTCCTGGTCTCCCATGGGGGTGCAGGGCCCAAGCACTTGGGCCATCCTCCACTATCATCCTGGGCCACAGCAGAGAGCTGGACTGGAAGAGGAGCAACCGGGACTAGAACCCAGCACCCACATGGGATGACTGCGCCCCAGGTGGAGGATTAACCAAGTGAGCCACGGCGCCAGCCCTGATCCATATCTTTAATTTTACTGGTTACTCAACATACACTTAGGTGATCTATTTATTAATAATTTGATGGATTATGGTGATTGTTGGGAGATTACTCTGTATTTTCATAACCGGATTTATAAAAAGGCCTC
This sequence comes from Oryctolagus cuniculus, assembly GCF_051225735.1. Taxonomy (NCBI): domain Eukaryota; kingdom Metazoa; phylum Chordata; class Mammalia; order Lagomorpha; family Leporidae; genus Oryctolagus; species Oryctolagus cuniculus. Next base: position 48,283,362 of record NC_142869.1, on the reverse strand, counting down.
TGTCTCTGAGGTCTGAGTCCATGGAGGAGAATGAAGTTGGATGGTAGCAGAGAAGGGTGGTAATGGAGGGTGAAGGCTTCCTGAGGTCAAGAAAGCGATGTGGCTGGTATCTGGAAGCGGGAGGAAGCCCTGCCTGAGAGGACATGCTCAGAGTGGGAGAGCAGGGAGCCCCTCAGTATGTGCCCCAACTGTGGGCTGACGGTGTGGTTCCTGGGAGCTGCTCGATGGGACGATCGCTGTGGTTAAGCCTCATGGGCAGAGTATGCTGATGCATCAGGAACCCTGGAAGCTTTAGCCACGGCAGCGAGACCACTAGGAATGGAGGGCCGGGGCCTGCTCCTGCTTCTCCTTTTCCCTCAATAATGGTGGATTTTAGGTTTCTCACTAGCTTTAGTTTTAGACTCGTGTCCTGGATTGAATTTGGCTTGAGCTTTATTTCCCTCACTTCTTAACTGGTTCAAGAAAAATAGTAAAACTTGACTAAAGAGTTAACAGGGGCCGGCGCCGTGGCTCACTAGGCTAATCCTCCGCCTTGCGGCGCCGGCACACCGGGTTCTAGTCCCGGTCGGGGCACCGGATTCTGTCCCGGTTACCCCTCTTCCAGGCCAGCTCTCTGCTGTGGCCTGGGAGTGCAGTGGAGGATGGCCCAAGTGCTTGGGCCCTGCACCCCATGGGAGACCAGGATAAGTACCTGGCTCCTGCCATCGGATCAGCGCGGTGCGCCGGCCGCAGTGCACAGGTCACGGTGGCCATTGGAGGGTGAACCAACGGCAAAGGAAGACCTTTCTCTCTGTCTCTCTCTCTCTCTCTCTCACTGTCCACTCTGCCTGTCCCCCCCCCCCCCCAAAAAAAAAAAAAGAAAAGAAAAAAAAGAACTCATTTATATTACTGGAGGCCATTCTCAACCAAAGTCACACTTTCAGAGCAAGTACTGGAGATTTCTGCCATTGTGCGACTGCCAGGAGGCCTGCATGTGACTGGCTGAACAGCTCATCACTCATACCTTCCTGCTGCTGACTTCAAAGGGCCGTATTCATCTCTATTTATGCATTGGTTATAAAACCATTCCCTTTGCTTGGTCTAATCCTTCAGTCTTCCTTTATCTGTCCTTTAGATGAGCTTCCTGTGGATGCTCATAGAAAGATATAAATTAATTCAATGAAAAAGCTTTTATCATTGATATCCAGATGACTAATTTTGTAACTGAAATGTCTGCTGTAATTGAGGAAGAGCAACAGTTGATGCAGGTGCTGCACGGATTGGCAGGGGGAAATGGCGTCTGAAGATAAACAGTGCTAAAACGTCTGATATGACTTTGAGATCATCTCCATTTTATTTCAACAGTCTGCTCTGAATTCTTCTCAAGGATGCAGTCAAGTAAATAATTTGGTCCTGCGTAGCCATTGCAATATTAACTTACTCACCGTATGTCTGCAAACACACAAGAGGTTTAATGGTGCGTGCTTTATCAGGGTAGCCCCACTTTGAAATGATCTCTAGTTTGAAAAGAACTATCCACCTTCTTGTTTCAGATAAAAGGCTGGTGGATTTTCTTTGAATAAAAAAATTAGAGGAGCTGGGTTGTTTCTTCACTCTGTATTGCCTTATTTTGAAACCAGTTCTCCAGTTCCTTGTCTCCAGACAAGGAGAGATACTATTTTGAGTAAGTCTGTGTCCTCCTAACTATGACCACACAATTTCCATTGTGCGTTAGCCAACTGATGAACTATTGTTTCTTCTTATTCATTCACTTTCACTACACATATTTATCATACTCTACAATTATTTCCACATATTTAACATTTATTCTTCGCTCAGTTCTGCTTTGAGCACACACATGAATTGCCCTGTTTATTTCTCATACAAGTCATATTTGGAATGGGGAAGATCTTTCTCACTCCATTTTAAACATGAGGCAAAAAGAAAGTAGGAAACTTACCCAAGTTTAATAGACAAGCAGAGTTCAGGCCAGGGGCCACGTCTGCTTTGCATCAGAGGCCAGGGCTTAAATGTTATACTCACTTTGGAGACATTCAATCTCCATGAACCACATAAACACTCTGCATCACCTCACCTCTAATTCTTGGAGTGAAACTTGATGCTTCCCAGTTACATTTATTGCTGACAAATCCTCTCAACTCACCTTCATCTCCTCTCCTATTCAGTGAGCCTCAGAGCAGAGACCTATCATCCATGTGCTTGCTGCGTCACAGTGTAAGGATGTGGCACAGTGCAAGCACTCACAGCTGTCTGTTGAATACATGGAAACCATCAGCAAGCCTGTTTCTCACTGCTCCCAGGCTAAGGGAAAAGCTGACTTGTATGGACACTTAGGGCATACATGGGAAGAACTATAAAAGGAGGTTTTCTTGGGGAGTCACAGGGGCTTCACTGCTAAGGTATTATTTGCTTTGCGTATTGTGAGGAGAAGGACACAGGAGTGCATGAAGAGGGTATACAATCTTAGAAGCAGGACATCTGAGTAGGGTTAGAGAATGCTGAATGCATTCTGCGGATCTTGCTGTGAAAGGGCTCGCTCACCCAGCCTGGTGGCTCCTCCTTCAGGGCCGCATGCACTCTGCTCTGACCCCTGCTGCTACTTTTGTTATAGTCTTTATCATTTATTTACCTCAGTCTCTCCCATTGGACTGTGAGACCTTTAATGCAAGAAACCAGGATGATCTGTTAGCAATCACCTTTCAGGCCGGGTTCTGCCTTGTTTATCTGTGTCTTCCTATAGTCTTGCCTGATGCTGGTAATTGGTGACCTTCAGTAAATATATGATGTATAGAAATGAATAAATGGATGAGTGAATGATATGGATCTTTAGCTGTTTATCTAAAATGAATTTTGAACTTAAGTTTAGGACAAACAACAGAAGTAGTTCAAGTAGTCTTGGGTAGTAATAAAAGTATAGTGCCTTTTCCCTGAATTCACAGATTCTTATATTACAGATATAAAAGTGAACTCAGGGATGAGGAAGTTGAGATCTAAGATATGAAATGATTTGCTCTTGGTTCTGCAGCAAATTTTTGGTGAAGTGAGACCTGAATTTAGTGACCATGCATCTCAGTTAAACTTATTTTCCACAATTTCTCCTATATACTGTGCTGATCAGATCACAACTGTAGTAGACTCTAGAATTCTGAATTCTACACTTAAAGACAAAGAAGACTTGTCTCAGGAAGAGTGATGTAGATGCTAAGACAACGTGGAAAATATATCACGTGAAGAGCAGCCAAAGACATCAGCGATGTTCCACTTGGAAAAGAAAATGCTTGCAGAGGGGCTGTGGCATGAGTTGGGAAAACACAATTTCTGTCTTTACATTTTAAATACATGTCATTATTCCTGTGCTTCAGAGAGGAAAAATAGTAACCATGGATAGAAATCACAGAGAGGTATCAATTCAACATGGTTAAGAATCTTCTGAAAAGTCAGAATTGCCCAAGAATGAAAGTCTCAATGATAAGCAGATATAGGCTGAATGATTACTGTAGGACTGTATTTTGAGTTCTTTAGAGCTCCTTCTTTCTTTATATATCCCTAGGACATTGAATGGTGCTGGGCACAAAGTATGTGCTCATTTAAGATCTACTGTGCATCTTTTAAATGGGATTCTTTCACAGAGCGGGTGAGCACAGAGGTGAACAAGAGTGTATTGTATGAACTCCAGTGGTTTTTCCAACACTTAATATTTATGATCTTTGATAAAAATTCATGTGTGGTAATGTATCAATATCTAACAAAGTGTGTCATTTCATATGTTTAGGAGTCAAAAGTAAGTAGAGTTGTCATTTCTTTTAAATTCTACAAATGCTGGATGTTTTTACTCTTCCTTTGGCAGGAGGAAGGATTTGTTTGCTACAACTACTATCTTACAAAGTAGTCCATGACTAGTTCGATTTTTGTACCTGTTAACCAACTAAACTTCCATGTGGAAGTTTCAAAGAAAATTGCTTCTACCACTATCATAGGAATTATTTATGGAAACACATAAATGGTGGTTATGCCAATAGATTCACACTTTTCAAAGTGATGACTAACCTAAAAAAGCAGGTTTTTCAAAGCCCTAAATCCAGTTTAGAGTTTAGATCATCACCTTTATTTACGTTTTAACAAATATCTTAAGTATCACTTCATAAAACTTATTTTTCACTGAATATTTTATATTCAGAATGTGTTGATTTGATATTTGTAGGTTTTTTTTTTTTTTTTTTGATACAGGAGTGTCATTCCTTTTAGGCCACACACAGAGGTCACTTGAAGGAGACAAAGAGAGCTTTATTTAGATTTACTCATTTTAGCCATGGAAAGCTGTGCAGAGATAAATGAAAATAAGGCAATTATGTGATGCCTTATCTTCATCTTATTTTTTGAGAATTTTCAGATTACTGTTTTCCAAAAAAGTGATCAGACCTATTTGTATGCTCAAATCAAACAAAAATCCATACCAACTTCCCTATAAGATCTTTCAGATGCTATGGGATTAATTTTCTTTCCTATCTCATCATATAAATATGTTCAAAATGGATTTTTCTGGTTTTCTGAAATAGTGTCATCATCTTAGTTCTATTTCAAATAATTATGCTGTGTTAGCCATAAAGCTATTCATGGAGTATTTGGTTGCAAATGTGATTTCTATTCTAAAACAATATACTATAAATATGGTAGGATACCTCTGAGAAGTCACAGTTTTAATGTTTCACATTTAATTTTGTTAATTAAATTTTCCTCCTAGCTGTTAATTCCACTTGTCTAAATGGTATAGATTTTTGCCACTTGTCTATATCTAATATGCAACTTAAAACTTGCTTAGGGCCTTTGATATATGTACTTAACTGGGAGATTCTATACTGCTTCCCAAATAGAAACCAATATCTTTTTTCCCCCTCTCCTTTATGAGAAATAAAACATTTTTTCCCATCCTCTTTTTCTTTGATTTAATTTATATTAATGAAATAATATTATTTCTGCTCTAAGAATGAAAATAGAAGACTAGGAAAGAAAGTTGATGAAATAAGCTGATTCAAAGATCTGAAATATTTTATCCTCACTCAATAAAAAGTAAACTATTTTTCCTTTTTTCCAATAACCATCATTTCCCTTTATCTTGGAATCACTCAAAACCTAGCCACTGAGTCCTGTATGAACTAATATGCTGTCTGAAGATATGGAAAAAGATGAAATACTGGCACTTGCACAGATTTTCTAGTTTGATTATATTTACAGTTATGAAATACCGCACAGTTAAGAATGCCAACTTTTTCTCATCACTGAGTATTTATTATATATAACAAATACATGGGAAAGAAAAAACTATATTGTGTGATATAAATAGTTTATTTACATTACAGAAAAAACATCAAGACAATGTATACTATTTCAAATATATCCATACATAATCAAATATAGCTGTAGTACATGTTTTCATTGGTGTAGATTACCACAAATGCAAGGCAACATGTGTAGATCTCTTGTCTTATTCTTTTGTCTATAATACTGTATTGTGTAGTCCAAGCTCTCGGTAGTCCAGTCACTGTGAAACATGCTCCCTTTAGATTAACCTCGTGGACGCTCTTGTTGTGTTGTCTGAACTGTAGTGCCCTGTGTTTTGCTTCTGTCTGTGAATTCTGTTGCTTCTGGGGCATTTCCTAGAAGGTTGGAAAGTTTACAAATCTTAGTCCAATGCGATTACCTAAAGTTTGGTCCTACAATCACAGAGTGAAGCTGTGGATTACACAATTTGTTAAAATACTTCAGATGAAATAGTTTATCAGTAGGAGTTGGTGATATTTTCAAAAAGTTATGTTTTTTGCTTCTCCTTGCAGGTGTCTTTAAGCTTCTGCTGAGAACTGAATAACAGAGATGGACACTGAAGAACACATCTACCTTGTCTTCTACTGGTTACCCACTAAGGCACAAAGGCTGGACTCAGCACAACACAATCAAATAAGTTGTGAGCTTTTCTGATTTCACATTAAAGGTCTTCAAAAATGCATACTTTAGCTGTACTAAGGATGAGTGTTATATTAGCAGGTCAATGCTGAAAGCTGAAATTCTATCAAACCAGAAAATTAACCAACTGTTAACATCTTGTATGCAATGTAAAAGAATATTGTTTTGGTTGAATCTAATATAATTTTTGTGTATGAATACTATAAGTTAGACACATAACTTAGTACTAATTATGTAGCTTCTATAAAAGGTTAATTTTTAGTGAAATTATTCTGAAAAAGCTCTGATTTAGTACTTTTTTCTTTTGTAATAAACCATACACACAAGAACAATATAAAGTCTACATAAAATCCTATTACAACAAGCTATGAGATATTAGAGACTGTGTAATAATCTACATATACACATGCATATACTTCTTATAGGCAACAGATGTGTGTGCATGTGTGTTGAGTGTTTTTATGGCAAGGATAGATTTGTTGAAATGAGCTTGGAGCTGGAAACAATATTCCCAGAAAGTGAGATCTGAAGATAAAAAGACTGAAAATCCAACTTCTCAACAGGGCAACTCTTTTCATTTTGGAACATGTCTCTAGATGTCCATATTTTTTGTGACACATGTTCTGTTTAAGAGGAGAGCAGGTGTTTGACTAAAATAGTAAGAAAAATAGGGAAAGGAATTAGAAAAAAAGAAAGGTGGAAAAAGAGAAAAGAGGTACATAAGAGAAGACACCAGGTAAGAAAGCCATCAAAACAAAAAGTGAGGAGACCTCTGCTTGGCATGATTTTGTTAATCTCCTAGCAAGTGGATGGGTGGTAATCGGTCTTGACAAGTGTGGCCAGGTCACCAGGGAGGTAGGATTTCTTGGAATTGGGTTGAGGGAGGTGACCTAGTTGGAAAATTTGATTACTAAGCAGAAAGTTTTCAAGTGAACAAAATGAATACACACTGAGAATTGGTGTGGTTTATTGAACGAAATGACTCCTGGAAAGGCTTGGAAAGATCTGGTGATTCTAGAACAACAGATTTATAAAATGTTTTATAATTGTATGAATTGAGTTCATGTGCTATTTTTCCTCCTCAAAAACAAAGAGAGGATAAGTTTTGTTTTAATGAAAAATTTAAAAAGCATATGCCTTTAAGAGGTGGTTTACTCTAATTTGGAGCTCAGTTTAGGTATCCTTGAGCATCAGAATTTATAAAATCCTGGCCAGCCAAGGGGCAGTGTGTGCCATGATTAAAGGCACAGGCTCTAACACTGAACAGCCTGTCTGCCTTCCTTGTTCAGTTATGTGATTTCAGCAATTTTTAGAAAATTCTCATAATTTACAGTCCCTATTTGAAACACAGGAAACTTTCTCTTTGTAATGCTATTAAATCTATTAAGTCTATGTATGTGTATATCTAGACATAGATACACACACACTTTACAAACACACACACACACACACACAGCCCCTCACAGATCAGAACCCTGCAAATTCCTGGTGATTTTACCACATATGGAAATGGAATTGTGTTCAATAGCATAACTGAAAAAATAGGCTACATTTAAATTTTGCATGCTTATCAGTACATGAAATAGCACTCAAATTATGAGATTATGTCCATTAAATACAGGTTTGGTTTTTTATGTATCAGTATTACCTAGATATTAGACAGTTCAAGAACCTAAGAGCAATATGACATAGTTTCCTGTCTTTTCTGTTTTTTCTTTTTACACTCAACATTTTTGCTTTCTTGAGTTATCTTTATTTTCCCCAGAATCTATTTTAATATAATTCATCGACTCAGTTGGCATCTACATGTGAGAGTTGAGCTTATGAACTCAACTTGGCTTAAAGCAACACAAAGCTCCAGCCAATGATCTTCCCTTAAGCCTTTAGGCCTGGTGAGGATTTATGAACCATATTTTGTCTTTTTCAAGAGCAAATGCCACACTTGTCCTCAAAGAAGATAGTGCAATCCAGATACTGAGATGTATTATGGCCTTTATTTTCTAAAGATATGATACTGTCTTTTATTTTCTAGTCTTTTGAAAACAATTTTTGAGAAAGTTTCTGATTTACTATAGAGCTGTAGCAATGAACGAAAGCCTAAATGCCTTGTGAATTTGGCAAAAACCTTGAAAAACGTCCCTGAAACTTTTTAAAGGAGAGTGAAATCAAGTCAGAAACTTAGCTTCAATAACTTCTGGTTGCATTGGATGTAAATGATATGCATTTGGTTTGCAATCTAATTCTTTATTATCAGGGGTTTGCACACGAATGGAATTAGGAAAATATCTGGCCTTTCTCCTTTATGCAAATTCCAATACTAGATATCACTAATCAATCATTGCTTTCCCCTTGAGATGAGACAAAACCTCAGTCTTTCTCTCACCTGGGTCTTCAGGAAATAATTGCTTTCTGATGGAATTCAGGATTTCATATAAAAACTTGTGATATTTGCTTCATATTTCCATGTATCAAATATTTTCATTTATAAAATATAATTTCTCATCACACTTTTTTGCAATTTATGGTAAGAAGCTATTTTGTCATCTTAAGATAAAAATATAGTTGTTGCTTATACTGAGATACCTAAAACTGATTATATCTGAGAGTTATATTTGGAATATAAGTGTTATAAAGGAGAGATATAACTCAATACTTTTCAAGACCTTGTATAACATATTTCCTGACCTTGTTTGACATATTGATCTTTCTGGGTAAAGGTACACTGGTCGTTTAAATAATTTGTTAGTAGTCTGTATGAAGATTGACCTTTCATAGTTGAAAGAGAAAAGCATATTTAAACAAAGTTGACATTATATATTAAACAAGCTTTCATTTAGAAAATAAATAATTATCATCATAACATAAAAATAAGGAAAATAAATTGTACCACTTCAACGTGGCAATCCATGCCTTTCCACTTGGCTGTGGTTTCACAAGGAAGAAATAGGACTTGTAGGGACTGGAAGGCTCTGGAGTCCAGGAAGAGCCTCATAGTTAGAAGGCTTTGCTTTGACAAGGGAGGAACACCACACCCCTATCCCTGGCGGCCACTGGGTACATTACTGACCTTGTAATGCAGAGGACCACCACACAGATGACAGCAATCTGAATCGTTCCAATCACAGCTGCAATTAAGACATACTGAAATCGTACAGGACCAGGAACAACGTATAGAACACTGTAGTCCTTTTTTTCACAGTGTTGTCCCGTATATCCAGCATCACACCTGGAAAAAATGATAGCATCTGGTTACCTGCAGCTGATGGGTTCATTTTTATAGTTGGTCAATAAGCATTTGTCTGTATAATGAAATTAGAATTTTTTTTTTTGGTCTCCCTTTCTAAATAAGCACAACTGTAGATATGGTTCCGAATCACTTTTTTTTTTAAAACAGGATTTCTTTGTGTTTGTAGTTTGGAGGATTCATTATCTATTATTATATTTACAATAATGGATTTTTAAGATGGAAGGATTGCTAGATAATTTGATGACAGCACAGACATATAATACATCTTCAGAAATAATTGCTCTTTCTATGTTTTTTCAGGAGAACTTTGCATCTTATTTAATTTGCTCCTTAATCAACCAATGTTAGTAGAAACATTTGTTTCTGAAGGTATGAATAAAAAATAAGGCTATTTCTTCTGGATAAAACACTCCCTGTGCTGTTATCAGAACAAGTGTTGAAAAATATTAGAATTAAAGGTGTAATAAGAATCACTTCTTTAATTTGCTGGTCATAAAGGTGTATACTGATGTTGGAGAGTTAAATTATATTAGAGAAAAAGATGATTATGATATAATAAAAGCCTGGTGCTATTCGTATGAGAACGAGTGTTGCTCCTTGCTCACTGCAGCTCACCCAAAGGTTCAGGTAAACAATATGTGTATTTTTAAAAATATTTGTTTATTTCTTTATTTGAAAGAGAGAGAGAGAGAGAGAGAGAGAGAGAGAGAGAGAATGTTCCATCTACTGTTTTACTCCCCAAATGGCTAGAATAGCCAGGGCTGGGCCAAGCCAAAGCCAGAGCCAGGAATTCCATCCTGGTCCCCCATGTAGATGGCAGGGGCCAAGCACTTTGGGCTGTCATCTGCTGCCTTCCCAGGAGCATTAGCGGGGAGGGAGTTGATTGGAAATAAGGGAGTAGCCAGGACTCAAGCCGGTACTTTGATTAGGAGATACCAGTGTTGCAAGTGGCAGCTTAACCTACTATACCACAATGCTGGCCCCAAGAAATCTGCATATTAAAGCTGGCATTTGACAATGAAATGAGATAGCAGTCTATTAAAAAATAATTCTAAAGAGAGAATCAAGTGGTCATTGATTTTGTGGAACTATTTCAGTACTTCACTTTGAATTTCTGGGAACTCCATCCTGCCATCTTTCCTTTCTGTGTCAGAAAGGGTTTAATGATGGCGACTCTGCTGATGAGAGGGGCAGCAGGAGTAAGGTCCTGGTCATGCTCACTCTACTGGGCTCCAATTAAAAGGCAGTTACCTGGGTATTCAGTGAAGATAGATAAGAAAGGAGGGCAGTTCTAGATGGTAGATGGGGTAGCGGGCAGAGAGGAGAGAGAAAGAAGGGAGGATCAATTTTTTTTGGCTTCTAAAACACAGCCTACTTTATTATACACCACTTGTATATCAATTTAAATAAAACACTTGTTCATGTTGACTTTACCATCTTCGAGATAGTTTTGTTCTAGACATGAATGATCAGCAGATATTGACACTTATAAGCTACTGCAGACAAACACTATCTTCATGTCTCTACTGAGTGTGAATCTGAGATCTGGCTCTGCATCATCTCACTGTGCAGGGCGCCATAGGCAGCAGACCCATGGAGAACCACGAGTGCCTTGAAAAACCTAGGATTATTATGAACAGATCTGAAGGCATTTGGGAAGGATGACCTCTCTGAAGCAACCATGCTACCTAATGTACATAAGGCCTCACTTGTTTGTTTATTTGATAAAGATTTATTGAGCATCTAATATGAGCTGACATTGTTCTATGTGGAGGGTAAAGAGCAGAGAGGAATACAGAGGAGCCTGTATCTTTAAGGAACATGTAATACTCAAAGTAGAGTTTTCAATTCTAGTGGATGAGTATCTGTGGAGATGTGTTTACATAGTAATTGGTTGTGTAAGGCACATGCATTTGTTTTTGGATTTTTAGTGCATCATACTTGTGTGTGTATGTTTCTGTATACAGGAGAGATGAAGCTTTGCAGCTCATTGCCTATTCAGGCAGAATCCCAACAAATTCTGTATAAACATCTATAACTTACTTTCTACACTTTTGCTTTCTGCATTTTAGAAGTTGAGAAGTGAAAAACCTTACCTGCAAGATGGTTCCTGCATATTGATAGAATGTTCGCACTTCCCATGCATGCAGAAGCCATTGTAGTGCTCTGGACAAGGTATGTGGTGTTCTCTGGCACTTTCTTCTAATTTGTTAGCATTCTCTGTGAACACAGATAAAAGCAAGAACCCCTGTAAATACTTTCTTAGCTCAGTAAGATCAACCAGTACATTAAGAAGCAAAGCTACAGTAGGCATAGGTATTTAAAAGGGCAAGAACTAAAAGGACACGTCTTCAGAAGCAAGAGGGAGAAAGAATTGAAAGACACACATCTTTACAATTGTGTTCAGAGATGAAACTGCAAAATTACCCAGTGCTTTTCATGCAATTTCCTACATCTTTAACAGCCAGTGATGTTTCTCTGAGTTGCCAGCCAGCTTTAATTTTTCTTGTGTAGGGACTGTACATTGATCATAAAATAATACAAGAAGAAATATCCCATTTTTGAATTTCAAAGCCCAGCATAATGTCCCTAAGAGTAAATTGCTGTAATACCTTGATATTTTCTCAATGTGAGAGCTTAAAAGTTAAAATATGGCCATGTTCAACTGTTAAACATTTTCCAAACCAAATGCAAATTTCAACAAATGTATTCTTTTAGGTTCTTTTAATCTACTGGGAACATGATTTGTACTAGCATCCATACATTTTTTTATTGCAAAAAAAGCTACTGAAAGAGAAAATGTTATTTCAAAATCACTTATGTAGATATTCACATAGTACATACTGAAAACCATAAGTATCTATATAAATACACATGCATAATTTTTAAAATTTATTTTATTCATTTGAAAGGCAGAGAGAAAGAGATCTCCTGTTCACTGGTTCATACCCAAAATGCCTGCAACAGCTGAAGATAGGAGCCAGAAATTCAATCTTGGTCTCCCAGGTGGGTGTCAGGGACCCAACTGTTTGAACCATCACCCATTAGCAGGAAACAAATCAGGCATAGGAGCCGGGATTTGAACCTGGGCACTCTGACATGGGATATGGAAATCCCTAGCAGCATCTTAACTGTTATGTCAGAGGCCCACTCCTATAAACGTTTTAATGAATAATGTTTGATCTATGTTAATAATGCTATATGAAATTTGACTTATGATAAAGAAAAGTCTCATATTCCAAAATGAATCCTTCCTATAGTCATTAACAATAATTTTTCTTTTCTTGTGTTTTTATAAAAATAGACAAATATTTTTTTTAACCTTTCTTAATCCAAATGCATTTGCTTCATATATGTATTGGCATCTCTAACTGATCTTTGACTTTTTTAAATGTTCATTTTATGACAAAATAGTTCCCTTTTTTTTCATTTATTTCTATACTCTTAAATCTGATATTCTTCAAGATTTCTGCCCAAATACATGAGAAATAGAAGTTTCTTGAACTCAACCTAAAGACACTATTCAGTTCTACAGCAAATGGTCAGCAGTAATGGAAGATTGTAAGTGAATGACTATTTTATGAGATAGATCATTTCCTATTATTACCACACAGGGCTATATATTTTTACTACAGTATATTCTTATAATTTTTACTGGCAGTCAAGTTTGATGATCATATTCATCAGGAGAAAAAATGCCTCTGGTATTAGTGAATCAGACAAATATATTATTTATATGTAAGTAGAGCTATAAAATATCTATACATTTTAAGATCTATATGCCATCAGCAAAACATTAAAGTTTGAAATAAATTGTTAAATATGTTTAGTGCTTTCTTGTGTAGGGATATTTATGTACATTGTTACAATGGGTAATATTTCAAGTTATGTATCCAAATTGGTAACAGATTTACCATTAAGTATGCTAGAGAGCTTGTACGTGACATTTAAATCATTTGTTTGTTTTATCTCTTTGTCTCCTCAGCTTTGATGGTTACTGATCCTTCATTTGCTTTGTATTTCTACATTGATAAGGACCAATAAATTGAACAAACTGCTTCCGTGGAGAAGACAAGGAATGTATAGAACTTTCTCTCTTGATTTCTCCTCCATTCTTCCAAATGCCTTTGGAATTTTGTGACGTGATGTTTTTGGTAGCAAGTCATATCTACAGTAGACAGAAACTGTAATGGGATAGTATAAAATGAAATTTCCCACTTGCCAACAGGTGACCAAGATGGAAGCAGGACAGCCATGGTATTTACATGCACCGTGAGGCGGGCTGTAGTAACTCATGAATCCATGGAGGAGACTGAGCTTATTTTGGGTAGGGCCAGGGGCTACAAGCAAGAGCAGTCAAACCATGCACCTGCTGTTTAAAGGAGACTTTAGCAGTGGGGTTTGTCAGTCCCACTGCTGATGTAATGAACCAGCACTGATTTTTCCTCTTATTTCTGGATCTTCTTCCCATAACAAACTATTCAACACTTCTATTTAGTGTTTGTTAGTAACCCTTCAGTGCTTCTGCACACCTGCATGCAGAGGAATTTTCTGTGACTTGCCTACATTTCCATTACAAATGTCTTTTCAATCAAAATATTTTTCCCAACACATCTTATTATGGCTATTTTCCTTTCTGTCAGTTGCAAAAGAAGATCAAGAATTTTCTTAACTGAAAATCCATTTTTAGGCCATTTTATTTTTAACACTGTATCTTACCCTATTCTTACAGTTTGTTTCTGGGTTTGTACCATATGCACAATCATGAACTGAAGTCTAAAAGCAAAATAAGAACGTGTTTCAGTGAAGCTGTTGTCTTAGTGTGGTTGAGCTCTGGATATTTTACAAAATTCATTATTTAGCCAGAAGGACCACATAGGAGGGGAAGAGTTTGCATCATAAAATCTGCTAATTAGTTTACAGCATTCCTTGTGAGCTTGGAGTGTTCTGTTATGCTGCTTATAGGATACAGTCAAATAAGGAAGCTGAGAGATTGAAAATAAATAGGTGGAAGAAATGATTCCCAGACAAGAAAATGAGAAATAATCAATATATGTCAACAAATTTATAATATATCCAACCAAGTAAACCAGTTGATTGAAAACTTGAATTATATAACCACTTCTAGCAATGTAATAGACATGGTTTAGAAATGAAATTTAAGTGTATTAAGAACAGTAGATGCACAGAAATCTAATATTCCAAATAAATAAGTGTATGGACTATGTTGAGTATTTGTGATTCTGGATTTTATGTACAATGTGTATTCCAGCAGTGATGAAGCATTTAAAGGTTTAAAATCATATAAAAATGATACTTCAGAAGATTGCATGTTTCCTCCAGTGGCTGACAGTTTAGACATCGATTTCTCTGTCTTCCATTTAAAAAGAGGTTTAATGTAAGCGTTGTACTGTTCCTTCCAAGAGAGATAGTGGTGATGTTAGAAACCCTTCATGTCTCTGTTTAAAATCCTCAACCAGCTTCCTGTTTAAATGTTTACAACTGGGTACTTTTGAGAGAGATCTTGACCCTTTTAGAAACAATTTCTGGTATAATCTGAGTTATTTGCGGCAGAGCTAATAGGTCTGTATGTCCATTGCTAGTCAACACTCCAGTCAAGAGCTTTTGAAGTGGGCTGTTCTATATAGCACAGCAACACATATTGTTTCCATCCTGTGCTTTCAGGGAAAACTACAGGGAAAGTCAAAGAGACAGAGAGTGGTGAATGGCAAGGACTTGCATTACCTCAAGTTAAGTAAGTTAAGTGGGCAGAAATGGGGCAGAGCTAGACTCAGTAGTTCAGACAAATCAATAGAGCTGTGTGTGTGTGTGTGTGTGTGTGTGCGTTGTGTGCCTCTGTGTGTGTGCCTGTATACCACTATTCCTGGCTTCCTTTCCCTAAAAAAACGTACGAACAAGAAGATGCTCAGAGAATTAATCTATCAACGTAACACATTATTGATCGAAGTAGAAATATAACAGTGTAGAATTTGATGAAAACTGTCAATATTTTTAAGTAAGCAATATTTTCTTTTGGACAATGGTTAGAATGTGGCCAGAGCAGTTCTGAACCAAGTTGTGTTATTTTTTTCAAGTGCTCTCCAGGTTCTTGTGTCCTGAAAAGTCAACTTGAACTTGCAAACCCAAAACCCCAATTGCAGAGATAGATATACCAGACTATTAGTGTCTGATGTTATTAAATATTTACTCAGTCTACCTGTTTCTTTCATTTTGAGGCTCTATTCTCTAAATAGTCTTAAAACAATTTGATGTCTACATAGCCTACAAATTGAGAATGATGTTCACAGTAGAAGATGGATATCTTATCCATCTGACAGTTACACATTTCATTTAGTGAACTGAGTGCTTCCAAATTTCTGTGTTTTTCCTTTGGAGGAGGCATAAGTCAACCTTCCTCAGCCCACTGAGTTTTAGGGTTTTGTAGGATCAAACTTCTGCACCCATAGGCTGTGAGGCCTTTTGGGGGCTGGTTACACACCATTTCTCTGGCAATAGACTCACTTCCTTTTAACCAGGCCTTGCTTTCAAATATATACAAATCCCTTATGCCACTGATTCCCCAGGAACAGTGTGAAGCAATTTAAGGATTTCCGAGTAAGTTAAAAGATTCTACAGTGAAGGTAATGTCAAGGTTTTAGTGAGGCAGAGTTCTACTGTACATTCTTAAACAAGCGTGTTCAGGAAGGGGATGAGCTCTATAGAAGTAGCACATTTCCAGTGGTATTAAAAAGGAGCTGTGTTACCATTTCTCAGAGAAGTCACAGGCTGTTAGTGTACAGTAGATCAGATTATTTCAGACCTCTGGGTTCTTTGAACCCTGAGGGTAATATTCATTTCTATTGATAATATTTACTTCTAACAAATTACTATTAAATATTTACTAATATTTATTGTAAAATACTATTTTTGATATCCTGAAGTAGAATGGAGAAATAGAGACAGTTTTTAGGTATATTAAACAAAATAAATCATTTTTGCCTTAATTATGGGAACATTTACTTTTCCCAAGAGCATAAATTATCTTGAAGTTTGTGTCTGTAATTTAGACATTCTAGCAAAAAGTGACTTTTATTATTTACCACCTTTCTTTGGGTGAACAATATGTTTTTTGAATTAAAATTCAATTTTTAACACTATGCTTTAACATCACACTTTATCTTGACAAGCCACGTGCATGTGAGCAGTGCAGTTTGGCTTATTATCTTTTCAAGTATCTCTTACTGTGGGCACACAAAATACATATTGCTTTTCTAGAAAATCAACATTTTCAGTGTTGAATCTACTTATATAATGCTGCTATTTTTCATATTTAGTGATAATATGAGGAAACTCCCGCACTGAAATATTCATATTCTTAAACATTTGTTGCAATTTTCTTAATTTTACATTTTTCCTATTTATTGCCATATCTCCAAAGCAATTGGAAGCTAATTTTATTTAGCCAACTAGGAAAAGAATAACCATGTTACTCTCCATTATATTTGCATTATTCCTGGGACAGATATAAATTGTGAATCTGAAGGAAAGTCATGATCCTCCCTGTTGTTGACTAGAGCTGGTTTCAGAGAAGATGTAGAATTCTTATGATTTCTCTCCTTATCTTATCAGGTATAAACATACGAGGTGGCAGTGAAACCTCACAGCTAGCTTGAATTGCAACTGAAGTTTCTTTAAAGACCAGAAAAGTGTTCCTATTGAATGGATTCTGAATGTAATGCAATATGAATTCTTGCAACATAACAAATCCCATAATAGCCTCACCTGCTGTCACTGTTTCTTCAAGGCAAGATGAGTAGATGAGAAGAGTCTCTCCTTTTTTAAGCCTCTAGGACGGAGACCCAAATAAGAATACTAACTAGAAGTGACAACTTAGTACAATGAACTTGGAGATATTTAAGTGCACAATTCATTCCCAAGGTTTGAAAAGAGCAGAGACTATCATAGCATTCCTAGTGATTTAATTTCTGTGTAGACTAAGAAAAATAACTCTTCCAAATAGACACTGTATCCTTCAACTGCTACAAATTTAACATTTCTTCTGCAAGTGGAACATTGCCTTGTTTTTTCAGAAGAATAATTGAAACTACCTCGTTCTGAAACTTTGCCACTGTATCAGTTGGAAGCACCATGAATGGAAGTAGAGACAGATTATCCCACCCACTGACCAGGCAGTCATATAAAACTTGAAATTTGGTTATCCATGTCAATGCTTGTGTATGTAAATATTTGTATTGGACATAACACTAAAATAAAGTATGGGGCCAGCACTGTGGCATAGCAGGTAAAGCCACTGCCTACAGTGCCGGCATCCCATATGGGGGCCAGTCCGAGTCCCAGCTGCTCCACTTCCGATCCAACTCTCTGCTGTGGCCTGGTAAAGCAGTAGAAAATGGTCCAAGTCCTGCACCCACAAGGGAGACCCGGAACAAGCTCCTGGCTCCTGACTATGGATTGTCTCATCTCTGGTTGTTACGGTCATCTGGGGAGTGAACCATTGGTTGGAAGACCTATCTCTCTCTCTCTCTCTCTGCTTCTCTGTAACTTTAACTTTCAAATAAATAAATAAATCTTTAAAAAATAAATAAATAAAAATAAAGTTGAAGAAAACCAATTTTCATGTTACTTTTTCACTCTCAAGCAAGGCCTTGATATCATTAATCAAGAATTTCTTGGATATATGAAATTGGAAAAGGCACCAGCACCTGAAATATAAGCAGCAGTTTGGTGGGCTGGGGTGGTTGAAATCCAACAATACTGTATGGTTATCTGCATAGGCTTCTATTATCTCAGTTTCTACAGGTAATATATTTACATAGACAAACACTGAGAAATCTGAAGTTGTGGTTCAAAAATCTATATGTAACATTTCAACTTATGATACCCAAATACAATTTTTATAATTCAAAAATTTGGTTTAACAAAGATTAATACAGATCAGGCTAGACATTGTGCACCTCCGAGAAAAAAGTAAATACTTTTGCTTGTTATTAGGAGCAAAGTAGGCAAATCTGCAACTTCTTGCTCTACTTTTTTTTTTTTTTTTTTTTTGGACAGGCAGAGTTAGACAGTGAGAGAGAGACAAAGAGAAAGGTCTTCCTTCCGTTGGTTCACCCCCCAAGTGGCCGCTGCAGCCAGCGTGTTGCGGCCAGTGTGCTGAGCCGATCCAAAGCCAGGAGCCAGGTGCTTCCTCCTGGTCTCCCGTGCAGGTGCAGGGCCCAAGGACCTGGGCCATCCTCCACTGCACTCCCGGGCCACAGTAGAATTGGACTGGAAGAGGAGCAACCGGGACAGAATCTGGCGCCCCAACTGGGACTAGAACCTGGTGTGCCGGTGCCACAGGCGGAGAATTAGCCTAGTGAGCTGTGGTGCCAGCCGCTTGCTCTACTTTTTGACTCAGAAATGCCTTGTCTGGTACTGGATGGCAGATTGACCTCAAAGAATGAAGACAGAAGGCAAGTGGGAGAATCTGGATTCTGCCTCTAATGGGCCAGTTCAGACCTCACTATTCAATCAAGAGCTTAGTAATGCTCAGTAAGTGGGCAACTCCCACAGGTTTAGAGGATTTAGCTGGAAGATCCTTTAAAAATACAACATTTCTGAGATGTCTTGAGATGTCTTTGACAACATTTCTGTGTAAGTATTAGGCCTTGCGAAGAAGTAGGAATCTATGGTTCATTAGTCTCTTGGGAGTTCAGAGCTGGAATTGCCTTAAGCTTATCTGGGGCAATTTGCAACAGATTTCCCACTGAGTTTTCTCTGCAGTATCTCTTCTTACATCCCGGATTCTCTTAGAAGACAAAGTTTGCTATAAACCTCAGAGAAAGAAAAAATATGGAGCACCATTTTATACCAAGAATATCCTTCCTTTCTCTTGATCTAAAGCAATGTCTTTCTGGCCAAATTTATTTGCTTAGTAGCTAAACTGGGTATTCTTTCTTAGTGGATTTCTTTGGTGACAATGCTAAAAATGATGCTAAGTGATAGAAGAAAGAAGCAGTGCGTTCAGGTCTCATCCACATTAGCCTTTCGGGTTACATGAGTCAAGCTATTTTCTCTTTATGCTGCATATACTGAAATGAATAAGGAAGTATCTAAACTAAACTTTCTCAGGTTAACACATTTGTTTTCCTCTGTAACCCTGAAGTTACCCATCAGCAGAGAGCAAGGATGGTGAGGATGGGGTATGTACTGGGACTCAGTGAAAGCAAAGGTTTTAGTAACATTTATGGAAACAAAAACCAGAACATTTTTAATTGATCTTGCAAATGTTTTTTGAGTAACCACTATGTGTCTCACAGTGTTATGGACAATATATCTATTGATTCAGCTTGTTATTTTCCAAGTACAACTAAGAAAATAGACTCTTAGCACAAGATAATAAATGTATCCAGTATTGAAACTATCCAAGGGAGCATCATTGTGTTAAGGCTTAACATGATAAACATGTGTTGCTTATAGAAATCCTTTAAGGTAGATTTATAAAATTCCCATTTTTGTATTGATTAGGAACATGAAGGATACATAGATACATTATTTGTCTTATGGATTTTTACAATTGATAAACATAACTTTGGTCAATATGAAGCTTTTTCTAGGGTAACATACAACATGCAGTTAGAACCTGTTAAACACAAGACAACATCTGGCTTTCATATTTTATGTGTGGCTTGTTCCTCATGACTCCTGACTCATTCGACCCACCTAGAGCCTATTGCTGATAGAAAAAAACTCGCTGTTTTCCTTCTTTTGTCCTAAGAGAGGAATCTTGCTTACGATGAATGAATACCAACCCTTCCATTCTCAAGAGCTCTATCAATTATCTGCTTTTTCCCTAGTTTACAACTCTCCCTAACTAATCTCTTGCTCTTGTCCTTCTGCACTTTAACATGTTCAGATGGCTTGACTTCCTTTGTAAATAAAAATGTATTACCTCTCTTAATTCATGTCCTTCGGCAGACCTTTCTCCTTTCCTCCTAGACAGCTAAACTTCTGCAAAGTGTGGTCTGTGCTCCTTTTCATCACTTCCTGAAAGAACTCCCATTTATTTTTTAATCTGCAGCTCGGTGGTCACTCCTTTCAGACACACTGTAGTGACCAGGGTCACCCGAAGATCTCTGTTGCTTAAAAAAGCAATCTCTTCTCGATCTCAGCCTTCCCATTTCCCTCTTGCTGAACCCTGTCTTCCCTGGGTGTCCACGATACCACCTGCCTTTTATTTCATTTTGCTTGCTCCTTCCTACTTTGTTTTGTAGCCTCCTTTTTTTCTAACTGACTCTTCAAGGGTTGATGCTTTCCTAAGGATTTTTCTTTTGTTACACTTTGAACATTCTCCCTGAGAAAGGGTTTATCCTCACTCAAGGCTTCTATTGTCCCCAACTACATTGGACTTCCAAATGTTGATCAGTCAGCCCAGGCCACCTTCCTACAAGGCAATCACATTTTCTGGAGTTTCTTAGCTATGAATCAGAGTGTCTGGTGCTTCCAGGCACCTCAAACTCATCAGACTTGTCCCACTTCCTTGCCTTGTTTCTTTTCCTAGGCATCTTCATCCACTCCTTGACCCAAACCAGAAATCTGCATTTCACTGAGTAAATCACTAAGTCCTGTGGTTTCTGCTTCTTCAACATCTCCCAAATTTCTCTATTTTTCTTCTACTGCTATTAACTTAAGTGAGATCACTGAAGTCACTACCTCTTAGCAAATCACCTTGCGTCAATCTCCCAATCAATTCTTCACACTGGAGCCAGCGTGATTTTTCCAGAAGAAAAATGTGAGCACATCCTGGTCTCCTAAAATGCCCCGAAATAAACAATTCTCCAGTTACTCCTCATTATTCCTTCAATGAATCAAACTTTCACATTACCTAGGAGACCATTCAGGATCCTGCTCCAGCTTCTCAATCCTCCCCATTTATAACTCTCTTGCCTCCTCCTGTATTCATCATATGAAATTTCTCTCTCTCCTCTGAGACTTTCCATATGCTGTTCCTTTTGCCTAGATACCCATTTCTTCCCTTCTACCTGCCAAACGGCCACTCTTCAATCATCACTGATGTTCCTTCCTCCCTGAAGGTTCTGTGGTGGTCTCCCATGCCCCCTCAGTCTGGGCTTACTGCTCCATGTACCTAAAACCACTCTTTACTTGTCTGTGTGACTAATTTGCAAAGGGAAGACCTATATTTACTTAGCACAGAAAATAAGATGCACACAGTTTTAAAATAAAACTTTCCTTAACTTTTTCCTTTGACATGGTTGCCCATTATGGAGAAGTTGCCAGAAAAATACCCAGAAGTGATGGCAGACGAAAAGGATCTTAATCTCGTGTCATGAGAACAACTTCTGTAGGGGGAGGGTAGCATGTCAGTGAATGACTGAGGGGACAGTGACAAATGCCTTAAGAAGGCATGTCTGCGGGAGGAAGACAGCTGCAGACCCTGTGGAAATGGAACTGTGCAATGCAACATGATCTCTTCTTCCCACAACTTCTGGTGGAGCTAACAGAGATGAGCAGATCATCCAGGTTTTCAAATAACATCCCCTGGGCTAGCATTGTGGTGCAGCCAACAACTTCCCTTGACACAGGCATATTCCATATTGGAGTGTTAGTTTGAGTCCCAGCTCCACCACTTCTGATCCAACTTCCTACTAATGTACTTGGGAAGTCAGCAGAAGGTGACGCAAGGGTTTGGGTCCCTGCCCCCTATGTGGGAGACCTGGATGATTTAGCCTGGCCCAGCTCTGGCTGTCATAGTTATTTGGGGCAGTGAACCAGCAGATGGAAGATTTCTCTCTCTCTCTTTCTCTTAATCTCTCTCTCTCTCTCTCTTACTCTGCTTTTCAAATAAATGAAATAAATCTTTTGTTTGGTGGAGAGTTAAGCTTGTGATTATAAAATAAACTGAAAGTATGTCATTGTGAAAATTAAAAGACAAAATATGAAAGAGGAGAGAGAGTGGGAACATGGATGGGAGAGGGGGTAGGATGGGAAATATCACTATTCTAAATCTGTATATATGAAATATATGAAACTTGTTCACCTTATATAAATAAAATGATTAAAATAAATATTAAAAATAGTACCCCCTCTGTTAACTAAGGATGTGTGATTCTAAAAGAAAGGATTTTTAAAAGATATACTTGTTACTTAACTTATTTATTTATTAATTTGAAAGGAAGAGTTAGAGAGTGAGAAAGAGAGCAAGAGAGCTTCCATCTGCTGGTTCAAATGGCTAGCAGAGGCCAGGGCTGGGCCAGGCCAAAGCCAGAACCCAAGAGTCTCTTCCTAGTCTCCTACATGGGTACAGGGGTCCAAGGACTTGCTCCATCCTCTGCTGCTTTTCCCAGGCATATTAGCTGGAAGCTGGATTGGAAGTGAGCAGCCCAGAACTTGAACTGGTACCCACATGGGATGCTGGCAGTGCAGACGGCACCTTAACCTGCTGTCCCATAGCCTCAAGAAAGAATTTATAACCACCTTTATAGATTATATAATTTGGGAACTTTAGCTCCTTTAGGTGGAAAAAATGATACCTGTATGCATGGCATACCTCAAAACTCACACTGGAACTATAAACCACCAGCTCTGAATTCATAGATTCTAATTTGGCCATGAACTCTGTGTCTATTGTATTATCCAGAAGTGAAAAGTGGTGAAGGAATGAGGAAATTTTCATTAAAATCAAAACAAAAAGCAGACAAGTATATTTCAAAACAGAAACTAGGAGTATAAATTAGTAGAACATTTTCATTATGTGCCTGTTTCTGAAAACAACCTTGCACTGATTCTCACGCTTAAAAATATTTATAATGATAGATGATGAACACCAAACTCTAAGTGAAGACATACTTGGAGGTATTGCAATGAGTAAGGCTAGCAATCAGCTTAGTTTTCCATAAGAGCACTTTAAAAGAACTGGAGAGCTTTTATAGTTTCTTAAATTCAAGAAATGAAAGGCATAGCTTTTACTCTTCAGTAAGCTTTTGTGAGCAGAGTCTCAGAAGTTCTGGAGAAAAGACACTAGGATTAATATAAAATTCTCTATGGAGACAGGTTTAAAGCTGAAATTCTGGAAAAAATAAAAGGAAATAAATAGAACTTTCATAAAACTGGGGGTAATAGTAATTTTAAAAGCTGGAAATTGTTTGTATTATTTAACTGGAATATTTCAGTTTAATGTTTAATTCAAAACATTAGCAAACTTCCTAGTGTAGAAACTGTAGACATCCACAGCCCAGCAATGCTGGATATCTGAGCAGCATTTACAGATCCAGCCCTTTAGTGCTTGGATGTCAGGGAATCCTCTCAGACACTCCAGATGCTCCAACACCCCTTTCAGAAGTACATGGCTGTGTGCTCGACACTGCCTGTCCCAGTGCAGACTCACCTCCACTGCTTGTGCAAAATGAAATCCCAGGTTTTTGTTCTGATCAACTGAGTCAGATTTAACAGCTAAGGAGCCTGGATCCCTTTTCTGAAAAAGTTGTTTTTCACTGACACAGAATTGTACATATTTTTGTACTCGTTTATGACACATTAATAATTAGACATTTGATGTTTTGATATATGTGCATATTATGCAATAATAAAAACAGAAAAATTACCATATCCCTCACCCAAAACATTTATTATTTCTTTGTGGGGAAAATATTCAAACCCCTCATCTAGCTATTTTGAAATACATTGCACATTATTGGTAACTATAGTCCTGTTTTAGTAGGAATACATTTTGCATCCATCCTTTCCCCAAGCACTCTGAGGAATTCTGGTGCTCACAGGATGTGGATCACAAAGCTCCTGTCCTCCTCTAGGCATTTATCCTCCTCTCTCTTTGTCCTCAGCCATCTGATCGATGCTGGGTTTTCTGGGCCCTGATTTCCCCTTCTTGCCCTGGTTACTGCCCTATAGCTGGACACCTCCCTGCTCCCAGGTCTATCTTGCCTGTTCTGCTACGAAGTGCCAATCTCAGTCACAGTCCATGAGTGTATGTGCGCCGTTTTGCCGTTTGCTGCTCTTCCTGTGTCCACCTGTGGAATTCCTTGGAAGTCTTCAATGGCCTTCAGCTTGCCAGGCCTTGCTAACCTTGGGTAGTAAGTCTGAACAATTTCATTGCAGAATACCTTTGCCTCTTTTGAGAACAGAGTGCTCAAAGAATAGGCTATCTCCAGTGCCAACATCAGTGAGAAACTTCCACATTTTATCAAATTTTGAGCATCCTGGGACCAGTTTTTCCAATGTCCAGGCTTCTTTAATGACTCTGTTGGATAATGAATGAAATAACAAGAACTCCCTGTGTGAAAGCAAATGAAGCATCCTCTTGGATACAGAAACAAATAACAGCTGAAAAAGGTGCAGATTATACCAATGTTTATGATTGCTTCAATTTCCAAGCAGTAGAGGACAGTGAGTCAATAGTTGATATCTATATAAATTCTGCTAGGCTGCAGAAAGTATAAAGACATAAGAAAGGCAATAGGAGCAGGAAAGAAGGCAAAGAGAGGGAAATAAATGGAAACAAAATCAGCATGAATGGCCATGTGACAACTGGGGGAAATGATGCTACAACACAGAGCAGGTGTTGACAGCAGAAGATCAAGGACAGCTCTTCAGCTTCATAGGGCAAAACAAACAGCCACCTGTGCTTCTAAATTGCAAGGCTTAAGGACATAGGACACACTCTCCAGGCATAGTTCTCCAAGTAGGTGCATTGTTCATGATGCAGCAGGCCTCATGGAAAAAGGGACAGGCAATAAAACAAGTTCAAAAAGAGTTAGTTAACAAAACTCCACAGATTTCTTCACCTTGTTTCCTCATAACCCTTAAAATGCTAACTTCCATTGTGAGATGCCAAGGGATGATGTACGTTATGGAATGATCACCTGTCTATGGACTCTCCTTCTTCTTTGGAAAGATATTTTGTGGGCTATTCCATTGGACTTCATTCTGGGAAACACTGCATTAGACCACAGAATCTCCAAATTTTTCATATCACACAGTATACACAAAGAAAACAATAATATTCATTTTTGGAATTCCAGCTACCAAAGCCACCTGAAGGATCAAGGGGAATCCGTGCATTAACATACCTGGCACTCATTCAGGTGACACAAGCAAGCTTCACACTGCATTACACTCTCTCTTAGAACAGAGACTGTGAGACTGTGTATATTTATTGTGGTATCTCTAGGATTTATAACAGGGACTGGCACAAAGTGGGTGTTCAATATGTAGCTTGAATTAATTAAAGCGTAGTATAAGTGTAAGAGACATGATCAGCATCTACTTGAAACTCAGTGTGGTGGTTTAAAAAAAAATAATGCCTCCAGGTTGTTTGCATCAGAGGCAGCTGCACTTAGATGATGCACCCATCAAGGCAGATCCAAGCCTACCTCAGGTGACAAAGTAAGGTACAATTATGATGGGGAACTCTACTCAGCAGAATGCATAGTTCTGTATGAGGGAACTAGGCGCACAGGTGGAAGCCATATTTGCTATGTGCTCCAGTCTTCCTCAGTGAAAAGCAGAAATATGGAGGGAAAAAAGGTGTTTCTTGTCATAAAGGACAAGAAATGTATCTATAAATGTTTTGAAAGGACAAATTCAGGCATATATTGTAGGTTGCATATTTCTCCCGTATGATGTCATGGCCTAGTAAGGGCAATTAGAAAATTTATTGTGTAGATTTGGATAAATTTACAAATCTGGAATATTGCCATCCTATAGTACTTGACCTAATTAATAGAAGTAATTCTCATTGATAGGGCTAGAAGGTATATTCTCCTGATACTCAAGGATATTCAAGGATATGACAAGATGCATTTAAGAAACGATGCAGCTGATTATGCTGTGAATATTTCCTAACTTGGGTCTGATGTTTCAAATTAGCCTTCTAGGTACAATTGATAATGAAAAGATAAGGAATCACTTCTAAGAACTGCGTAGTTTTGCTAAGAAGTAACTCCTGAACATAGCATAATCTTTTTGAACAGTTTAACAATGTTAAAATGTTATTCTGTTTTGATGACATCTCACAGTTCTGTTTTGGTACATTTTAATGAATCAAATATTCTTGTTCAAGCAGAATAGGACTGTCATTGCAGGAGGTATTGCTTCCTAAAATGAAATTTTTAATGATGTGATTAGAAATCCATCATAAATTTCCATACTGTTCCTCTATTTAATCTGTTCTAGAGACATAATAATACCAACAAACATGTATTTGTAAGCCTAGTATTACTTTTCTTTTTCTGCCAGTAAAATCTGACAGCTAGTGACTGCTAAGACAACCAAAATTTTATTGGTTTCTGCCCTTGGATAAGGCATATTCTCCCCAAATTCACATCTATCTGGAACCTCAGAATGTGATCTCATTTGGATGAGGTAATACCAGATTAAGCGGGGCCATAATCCAGGGACTGGTGTGGTGTTCCTGTAAGAAGGCCATGTGAATACTCAAAAGTAGGTCCCATGAAGACGCAGGCAGAAATTGGACTATGTTGCTGCACACCAAAGCAGGCAGGGCTGGAAGGGGTGAAGAGCCACTCTGCATTTGAGGCTGCAGGAATTGTGGACAGGTGAATTTCGGACATTCAACCTCTAGAACTATGAGATAATACATTTCTGTTACATAACCTGGTTTGTGGTTATTTGTTAAGGGAGCAGCCAAAAACAAATACAGTTATATTTCCCCACTAAGCTCTTCCACCGATGAAGTATATGTTTTAATAGTTCATATGGCATCAATCAATGTATATGCACTGAATGACTGTTTGAGAGGTGGGGGAAACTGACAGGGCCTTCCTGACTTATTAATGTGTCTTATAAGAAAGGCAGTGATCTTACATTTCTCATTTTTTCTACTTTTATTGGAAGGAAGCAAATGAGCAAGAAGCAATCTGATATCAAAATCCGTTTCAAGAAAAAAGATTCTGGGTCACATCTGGGGTATGAGTTCCTGTATTACCTCTGTTTGCATTTTCAGAATACCTGAATAACTGATGCTCATAAAGAATTCTGACTCATTATTAAAATGTTGGAGTTTACTTAGCAACTTTTTTTTAAAGAAAGATGAGCGTTTTCTTTTTCCTTTTTTAAAAATCTAGGACAACTCGTTCCCCCTCACTCCCCAAGTATTTTAAATAGTTATGGATTTGCTCTTTTTTTTTTCTTCCCAGTTTTGAACAATTGATTTGCTTCTCACATTTCCTTAATTTCTGGGCAGGAACTATTTTAGAAATAGTTAAGGATCTGATGTGTTCTAAATTTTTTTTTCACTTGAACACCATTTAGAGCTTGAAGTAGGGTATTAACTAAATGATGTATTGTAGTCTCATAGTGTTAGTCTATGTTTTAACAAGTATAACACACTCTGAGTGTATAATTTGCACTCTCCAAGTACCTGGTTAACCACTCAGGAATCAATAGGGGTTCTAAGACATGTACAAACTTCAATTTGGAGAGAGTCAAACATCTAACTTGCTCATAGAAATACAAGAGTTGACATTTAGAGTTGGGTCTTGCAGATAATCATTTATTTTGCAACAGAGATGTATGCAATGGATATGGTCAAATATGGTAGTGGAGTGTGACATAGGTCTCTTGTTTTCATTAACATCATCAATGCCAACCTATAACTTTTGGCTCTTGGCATGTGACCATGTTGGCTTTTGTCTCCAGAGAAGATAAAAATTGCATTTTCTCTCATGAGGCTTCTAAATTTACTAGAATTTGACTCTGCTTTTACCTAATTTATTCATCAGTGGCTTATTTCACTTTAAGAATAATTGACTGGTGGCCGGCACTATGACATAGTGGTAAAGCCCCTACTTGCAGTGCCAGCATCCCATATGGATGCTGGTTCGTAGCCTGGGAAAGCAGTAGAAGGTAGCCCAAGACCTTGGGACCCTGTACCCACGTGGAAGAGCTGGAGGAGGCTCCTGGCTCCTGGCTTCAGGTTGGCTCAGCTCCAGCCATTGCAGCCATCTGGGAAGTGAACCCATAGATAGAAGACCTCTCTCTCTCTCTCTCTCTCTCTCTCTCTCTCTCTTTCTCTCTGCCTCTGCCTCACTGTAGCTCTGCCTCTGCCTCACTGTAGCTCTGCCTTTCAAATAAATAAAAAAAAATATTGATTGATAGCCCTTCTGTAGGTCAAAACTACAGCTATAGGCTGTATAGTGGTGAGTCACACGGTTTCTCTCCTTAAGGGCACTTGTATTAAAGAGTGAGACAGGCAATGTATAAAAATAAACAAAAATCAGTGTTGCATGGGGAAACAGTATGAACAGATATGGAATAGCAGGGCAGGCAGCCTGTTTTAAAGAGGTGAGGTAAGCATAATGAGGGAGGAAGGATGAGAAGGAGCTGTCCAGATTGAGTCCCGAGTTCCCGAGGGAGTGAGCAGCAGCCACAGAAAGAATCTGTTCTAGGAAAGCAGTATTCCAGGAACACCCTGTATCTGGAGCAGGGAATTCCAAGTAGCGTGGGAAGAGGGACGAAAGGAAATGGGAGAGGTCAGAAAGAGCCTCACTGTGTAGAACTTTCAATGCCACACTAAGCAGTGCTGTTTGAATTACAAGGGCAGTGGAGTCCATTTGGAATTTTCAGGCATATGGGACTTCCGTGGAGAATGGGTCACTGAGAGGACACAGGGGAAGCAGGAAGAGCAAACTGGAGACCAGTACAGAGTGTGGGTGAAAGGCCATGTTTGAGTCTTGGACTTAGGCAGTAGCAATGGAAGGAGGAAAAAATACTTCTATTCCATGTCCATCTTAGGGACGGTTTGAGTATGACTTGTTTATCTATTACAAAATGAAAGAAACAGCACAAAGATGATTAGGTCTTTGACTTAAACATCTTGGTACTGCCATTTTATGCAATGGGGAAGATGAGGAGAAACATTTAAGCTCCAACATAAAAACTGATAGAAATTCCTGATGATTTTTGAGATGACATTGAAATGTTATGTTTATGTATGGGTATGTCTACAATAGAATTGATATTATCTGGAAAAGATTCCTTAGAGTAATTAGGAGATGAAATGCTTATTAATAATATTAAGAAAATTTGTGACTGTTGAAAGTAAAGCTGCAGTTATATAATATACAAAGTAGAAGGAGAGACATTTGCAATTTTTCACAGGGCATTTGGAGATGTAAATTTGAAGGCAAGATAAGAATTATCATGAAATGAAAGGGAATCGTGACTATGAAGAAACATCAGAGAGGCAAGCTTTTAAACAAAGCATTTTTGTCTCTTTTTGAAAAGTCTATCACAAGAAAATAAGAGTTCATTAAAGACAAAAAGTTTGTAGATTTGCTGTCTTTAATTTCCATTATATAACATGGAAGCTCTATTGTATGAAAGATTACTAAAGGTTATTTTACAATTGTTCAAAGTTTTTGTAGCTTTTGTTTGAGATCGCAATATTCCTAGGAAGTAGGTATATTTAAGAATATGAATAAATACATATGTGTGTATGAATATATATAACCATATAAACATATATTTTTTCTTTGGTAAATTAGAAAGTTATTGTGAGAAATATTCAATTGTTCCCTGATCACACAGAGGGATAATGCAGAGAAGCAGTGCTACAAGTCCTCTGTGTCTCATTGTAAGAATCTATTTTAAAATAAATTTAGATTTACAAAGATCCTACAAAGCATTCTCATCTATCCATACTCAAGTTTTCTGTGTGTGCTCATTTTTAATCCTGTGTTTTCCTCACAATTTTTCAGTAACAAAGAATTATCTTAGAGTTGTACAGGTAGAGTTAGTGGAAAAATGAAAGAAGCAGTCATCTGGATAATTCCAGACCCAAAAACAATTTTGTCTGAAAGGTATAGATAATTGAGACAGAAATGTGTTTTGCCTGGAGAGATCCCTATGATTGCCTTCCTCTTCCAGGAGTCCACAGTTATAGTCGTAACCACAGGTGTTTCACTTACTAATAGGAAACTGTATATCATTCAATGTGAAGAATGTAGGGTTTTTTGAGAGGGTTAAATTGCCTACTGCTATACGTTTTTTTTCTGCAAAATAAAGTATATTGGATATTTTTCATCATTAAAGAAATTCACATCGATTTGAGAATAGAAAATATAGACAGCAAAAGAACAATAGGAAGTGCTCAAAGTGTACAACCTATAGAAAATGACTATCAACACATTAGCTACTTATTTACAATCTTTTTATCCGAGATATTTTTTCAATTTTTTTTAGTTTGAATTATGCAATGAAGTTTTTTTTTTTTTTTTTAAAGCTTTGTCTCAGGTCATGGCTAAAGTTGCTCTTAGTGAGCAGGGAAGTTAAGTGGCTGAGTGTGGTTAACTGGTAAGTAGGTCATTTACCTGTCTGAAGAGGATCTGTAGTCACTGGATATGCAGGTTCGACAGGCAAGAATTTTAGATAGAGTAAGTGGGAGAGAACATGGCATAAACTTTCAGAAATTAGCAAGGTATCATATATCAAGAATCACAATAACAGAGCTATTCATAAAGAAATTAACTACATCATCCAAAATAGTGACAAATAAGAAATTACTTAAATTTTTAGCAACTGTGTAATAGTTAAACCAATTATGGCATAACAAAGTGATAACATACTATTCAATAAGGAAACAATCATGACAAATTTTAATGATATAGAAAATTAGAGGATACTAATATAATAATGTATAGCAAACATGAAAAACTGGAAAGAAATTCACCAAAATTTGACAATGATTATCTCTAGATAGTAGACATAATTTCCTATAATAAAATATGGCCTTGTCATGTGAAAAAGATATATATTAGTTAAAAAATAAAAGAAAATGTTTTTAGGGCTATAGCTAAAAAAGAATAGATAAGTTTCTAAATTTAAGATTGTACTATTAGTTTGTCAATCTAGATTGGTATATTCAGAGCATTGCATTTCTTATTCACAATTCCTTATAGAAAAAAACATAAAATATTACTTCCCTCAACTTTGTTAAAACTCCACTACTCACTAACTTTTTCCATGTCTTCATACTGTATTTTCGGAAAGAGATTTTCCATTTCCATATGCAACTGAGTGCATTCCCATACCTAGGACCTTGCCATTCTTTTCTATCATCATTGGCAGTACCAGGCATAGGCTTAATTGCTTTTGAGGGTCAGAACTTCATTCACATTTGTAGTTTTTATTAGTCTTGGGTCATGGAGAGCAACTGTTACTGTGCCCTGACTGAGGCTGGAGGTAACAAGACAGTCCTTTCCGATTGCTGCCAAGTCTGGCAGCATCCACCAGAGGGGTCTGCACCTGAGATCTGGAACCAGGACTCTCCCAGCCGGTTAATGATCAGCTTACTACAGAAAAGATGAAGTGTGCCCAGCAGAGGAACAGCTTTACAGAGTCTCGGGACCCCGTCTGTCTTTCTGTCACACATGGCCGAACCCACACGAGCCCTTTATCACCAGGGGCAAAATACAGGCATGAAGAGCTTGGGGCACATTCATTTTCTCATAGTCTCTATTCTCAGTATTTCTCAGCACTTTCTAAGGGACATGGATCATAAGGCATGGTTCTTGTCAGTCTCACAACACCTAAGTGACATGATGTATGAGTACATAGGTTGGTAATTAATAATGAATTTTTGTAACACTGAAAATAAACCAATTTCTCCTTAAATGAAGAGTTATTATGTTGTTACCTGGGTTTAAAAGCTAGCAATTCTGCCTACTACGTGTTAGACTTAAAGTACATCATTTTGCCCTCTGTACAGTTTTCTTTGTTCTTAAGTGGGGATAATAATAGTATTTGATTCCTAAGTTTACTATGAGCAATAAACGAGAAAATTCCTAGAGAACTTTCATAATAATAATAATTACTACTATGTAATTAATTATATATAAATAATTAAATATAAATAATAAAGTATTTGCATTATTATTTGCTATTATAATCATATGTCCTGATGGTAATGTTTTGAAACAAATTGAAAGAAACCAAGTGAGAAAGAAAGAATGGACACAGAAATATGAATGCAAGGGGAGTTCAAAAGATTCATTGAAAAATGGAGTTAAAGGGGGCCGGTGCTGTGGCGTAGAGGGTAAAGCCGCCACCTACAGTGCCGGCATCTCATATGGGCACCAGTTCGAGTCCTGGCTGCCCCTCTTCCAATCCAGCTCTCTGCTATGACCTAGGAAAGCAGTAGAAGATGGCCCAAATCCTTGGGCCCCTGCACCTGCGTGGGAGACTCTGAAGAACCTCCTGGCTCCTGGCTTCGACAACTCCGGTCATTGTGGCCAATTGGGGAATGAACCAGCGGATGAAAGACCTCTCTCTCTCTCTGTGCCTCTCCTCTCTTTGTGTAACTTGGATTTTCAAATAAATAAATAAATCTTTTTAAAAAATGCAGTTAAAGATAAGCTTATTTTATTGCAAAAATATTTTTGGTATATAAGCATAGTGGTTTTTTTTTTTTTTTTTTTTTGTGGTTTTTTTTTTGGACAGGCAGAGTTAGACAGTGAGAGAGAGAGAAAGGGCTTCCTTTTCCATTGGTTCACCCCCCAAATGGCCGCTACGGCTGATGTGCTGTGGCCAGCGCGCTGGGCCGATCCGAAGGCAGGAGCCAGGTGCTTCCTCCTGGTCTCCCATGTGGGTGCAGGGCCCAAGCACTTGGGCCATCCTCCACTGCTCTCCCGGGCCACAGCAGAGAGCTGGCCTGGAAGAGGGGCAACCGGGACAGAATCCGGCGCCCCAACCGGGACTAGAACCTGGTGTGCCGGTGCCGCAGGCAGAGGATTAGCCTAGTGAGCTGCGGCGTTGGCCATAGTGTTTTTATACTATGCATTTTGCACAAACTTTTTGAGGATTCCCTCCTAGAAGTTGTGACCTTTAGGTCACTTTGCCTTTGCTTAGGGGGAATTGGTCTGGTTCACATTAACGAGAGACTATTCAGCAGAAGAAAAAAAAATGCAGACATGAAACATAAGACTGAATCATTTATTGTTAACGGTCTTTCGGCAAGTTACTTCCCTTTGCAAAGGGAAGTTTCGTCACCTCAAAGGAAGAAACAGAAAAGCAAACAGGCAAAATAATGCAATGTGCAGACTGGGTAAAGGCAGAAGCCAGTGTTAGACACTCAAAAGGACTTAGGACAAGACTCCGGGGAAAGGGTGAGTTTAAAGGGGGTGAGAGAACAGGGTAGACCTGCGAGCTGTCATGAGTGAATCATATTACAGGCTGGAAGGTTTGACTGTCTGGGTGCCAGTTCCGATTAGTTTTTATTTTTTAATTTTTTTTCCTAGTTCTGTGACCACTGGCAGGTTATTCATCATTATGTATGCCTGTAAAATTTATAACAATGTTTGACACACAGTACGTTCTCAAATTATAACTTTTAAAACGAATTTGTCTAACGAGTAAATGAGATCTGAAATGGCAAGGATACAGTAAGTGCTCACTAAATGGACGTGGCTGTGATCTGCCTTGTCATGCTGAAGGAAGGATAACTAAGCTGATCAGCACAGGGCCTGAGCGCTTCCTGCGTCTGCAGCAAGAGAGGTAAGGAGGTACAGACTGAGGAGCGTGCTGCTTGCCATGGAGACCACCAGGAGGAGGGCTCCCCCCAGCTGGGAGGTGCACAGGGTGGTACTCCCACCATGGACCGCCTGCTCACCACGGCTAGGCCTTTCTTAGCCAGCCTCTGAGTCTGTGTCATTGCTGGCATTGCATGGAAGGCATTCAGTTACATTCCCTAATGGATTCTCCTAGGAGCCCTGAGGAGTTGAAGAAACCCTCCATAGAAGTTGGAGCGGGAGGGCAGATTACAGAGTCAGTCAAGGTAAAACTCTAACAATCTACAGAGGTGTCTCTCTTTCTAATAAAAGATCTGTTTCATGAAATCATACAAAATAAATAGAATTATGTCTTTGTAAAATAAATAAAGTTTGGGTCATTTTCCAAAGTACAGGCAATATTAAAAATGCAGTTTGAATCACTTATTAATAACAACAAATCTTAGGGCATGGAAATATATTCTCATTTCTTTACATGAGACTTGCTGACTCTGTATGGTTTATTGTGATGGAGGCAAGTTTGTTATAAGAAGATAACATCCGTACTCCCTCTTTTTAAAAATAACCTTATGTTTTGTGTTTGGCGAAATGATGAGATTCTGTAATAGATCAGAAAAAATCTCATGTGTGACATTCATTCATTGTGGCAGTGTATCATAATTACTCAGCTTTCCTTTATCATTAATAATAGAAGATTGTGAATAAAAACATACTAATATCCACCAGATGTTCAGAAAAACATAAATAACCCTACATGTCAGCACATTTTAGCGGAAAGTCAACACAATTTTCTCTTCTTTTTCCTTTTTTAGTTTTCTTTGAGATGATATTTTTACTCCTCATTAGAGATTAGTTTTGATCCCTTTCCTATCAGCCAGAAGAAACTGCGGAGTTTCAGAAGAAGCCAACAGGCATCTTGCTACCTGTCCTATTACTCTGTATATCAATATAGATGCAAAGAGATCAACCAGCCTTGTGGTCCAAGAGCCCCCATTCACATAGTCTCTTAGGTTCCTACAGCTGAGTGACCTTGGACAAACTGCTTAAACTTTCTGAGCCCAGAAAGTTGTCTTATCTTTACAATGGTGATAATAATTCTTTCATTGAAAGGTCATTCTAAAAAGAAGCCCTAATCAACAGCCAAGCATTCAGCCTTTGGCTGAGTTCAACAAAAAACAGCAGTTGTTGTGTTTGTCCGCGCGAGGAATATCTTTATTTGTTAGTTTCCTTTCACTGTTGGACTTTGCATTTTCTTCCTCATTGATACCTTAAGCTTATTAAAATTTCTTATTTTTAAAACATCAACTTTTCCCCTGCAGTTATCATTTCAGAAGCTTATATTCTGTCCTTCTTGGCTTCCTTGTAAGATCCCGAGTGAGGGCCGGGGCAGGCTTTGCCATAATCTTTGGCACTTCCAGTGAAAGGATGGGGCAGGCACTGTCTGGTAGATTCCGGGCAGCACCTCCTGGTAGGGAAGCACAGCTCCCAGGGGACTGCCTGAAATGGTCAGTGAAAATGCACACAAGAATTCATTTTTAATGTATTTTTTCTTGTGGTGAATTCCATGGTTTCAATTTGAAAAAGAGTAAAGAGTTTATTGCAAAAATAATACCTGGACACCTGGTCTCAAGGAATGGGCTGCTTATTCAGATGAGACCAATTACCTGCTCCAGGGGCTGAGGATACTGTAACAATGTTGGCAAAATATAATTTATACAATGGTACCCTGGAGTCCTGTAAACATATTTCATTTGTTGCCGAGGAGTTATCTATCCCTATCTGGTAGTTTACATACTGCGGTTTATCAGAAGAGTTTTCCTGAAGTGACCATAATGTACCAAAGCAATGGAACAAATATGAAATATGAGAGAGGTAAAAATTAAACATCTTCTATTTTTAGTCCAATTTTTTTGAAACCAACATAAAAATAATACTGGCATAGAGGTTGAGTACAGGAGCCCTCACGTGACCTTTGACTTATTTATTTATTTGAAAGCAGTGAGACACACACACACACACACACAGACAAATGGAGAAAGATCTCCACCCACTGGATCTCTCCTCAAGTTCCTCCAGCATCCAGGCCCAGTCCATGATGGAGCTAGAAGCTGGGACGCAGCCCTCGCTCATGGGTGGCAGGGGCCACCACAGCTCCCTGGGCCTTCACTTTCTACCTCTCAGGGCCTTAGCTGCATGGTGGAACTGGGAGCACAGTCAGATTGAGACACAGGGAGTCTGATGTGGGATGTGGGTGTCACAGGCAGAGTCCTTGTTGGGCCAAAGGCTTGTCCTTCCACACCAATATTTAGAAGAGAAGCAAAGACTTCACAAGAAGTAGTCCATGCTTTGATCTGTTAATCCCCCCTTTTTCTAGATGGCTCATTTCCATTATCATCAAACACTGTGGGATTTGATTTCATTTGGGTTTGGACTTCGGCCAGGTCCTCTGTGACCTGGAGTGCCACAAATGTATAATAGGTAGTAAAGATGTGCTTTTCCATGCCTTGAGTCACTGCTACTCTATTAGCTTACTTGTCTTTGATATAGAAATTGGCTAATGCTATACAAAGTCTCTCTTCCCTGGAATTCAGAGAGTAGCTTATTTATATGTAGATGTAGCTATATGACATTTTCAAATGCCATACATTTGCATATGAAGGTCTCTCTTTTCCCCTTTCAGTAAACAGTCTGTGTATTACTTCCAAGGAAATGTGTGGAATTTCTATACAGGTTCTTCCCTCAAATGTTTTATGAAGACCCAGTAGCAGATATAAAAATTAAGCCCTGAACTGGAATCATGTTTTAGGGGTGAAATTAATCTGTAATTATGATGAATATAGCATATCTTTAGCACCTTCTGTTTGTGTGAATTGGCACTAAGAGTTTCTAAAATAATAAGAATATGGTTGAAACTTCACAAGAAAGCAAAGAGACATTCATTTGGCATGGCATTTCCTTTAAACATTCTGATTGATTTCTAGAGAGATGACTACCAGTATCACTCATTTATTCAACTGATAAGTTACTGATCACCTACTATGTGTCAGGCATTTTTCCAGGCCCTGCACACACAGTGGAGAACAAGACAAATTCCTTGCCCCTTGAGGAGTTTGTGTTACAACAAAAGAAGACAGAAAACAGAAAAGGGGGAAACACAACTGTGTAGACAAAGTTCTGCTTGCGCTAAACACAGTGAAGAAAACACTGTGGTTTGGGCCGAGAGGATGCACAGAGAGCAGGCAGATGGCAAGAAATGTGACCAGGGAGGCTCACTATAGGATGGTGTGAAGGAAGGACCAGCTCTGAGGCTTAGCAGGTTAAGCTGTCGCCTGTGGTGCTGGCAATCCACATGGGCACCGGTTCGAGTCCCGGCTGCTCCTCTTCCAATCCAGTTCTCTGCTATGGCCTGGGAAAGCAGTAGAAAATGGCCCAAATACTTGGGCCCCTGCACCTCTCAGGGAGACCCTGAAGAAGCTCTTGGCTCCTGGCTTTGGATCAGTGCAGCTCTGGCCGCTGCAGCCATTTGGGATGTGAACTATCAGAGGAAGACCCGTCCCTCTGTCTCTCTCTCTGCCTCTCTGTATGTAACTCTGCCTTTCAAATAAATAAATACTTTTTTTTTTTTTTTAAAAAAAAGAATGGTGTGAAGGAGAGAAGTGCATCTTCATGAGCACAGGGCAAACAGTAAGCTTTAGATGGAGTTACACACAAGAGTGGAGTTTTCTAACAGAAAGGACATTTTAAATGCAACCTTTAGTTAAATGACCACTTACTTGACATTAGGGAAAGGAGTGTAGAAGCGAGATGGAAGGAAGGAAACAATGGATAAGGAATCCCCTGAGAGCTTTCCCCAGTTTCCATTGGCCCCCAGGCCTCCCTGGCACCTGTCCCACGACTCCCCAAGGATTTATTCTTGGTCATTTTCGCTCTTTCCTCAACCTGAATTCCCTAGCACCATCAGGCTCCATCTCTACTTGAGGATTACGTGTGATGCTTTTGGTTTCCTCTTCCCTCCAGACTGCCTGTTCCACACGTTTGTTTCCATGTTGTCGTCTGTCCTCGAACACTAGCTCGCATCTGGCTCCCCTGCCCCAGGCCTCAGCTGTTCCTCGTGCCGTTTCTCCTAGCTCAGGGCCTGGAACTATCACTCACTCACTATCACTTAAAATACCCCCAATGGCCTCCTATCAGAGGATAAGTTTCCATTGCAAAGGAGGAAAGAGCCTTGATTGGACCTGCAAACTGTTGTTCCTACTTAGTTCACTTTGTTTCCCTTCTTCATCCCCTGCTTCAGCCATGACAAAACTATTTGCTACTCTAAATACACCTGCTGACCAAAGCTACTTTGCCTTTTTGATGCTGTTCCCTATATTCAATGCTATTTTCTCTTCCCTGCCTGCTAAAGCCAACACAGACACCACGGCCTCTGTCAGGCTGCTGTCTTTTGCTGCCAGTCGTGGCTACCCATGGATGTCTCTGAGCCATGCTTTCCTCATTTCTAAAAAGGTCTTGTAATGCTTACTGTCTAGGAGATTGTGCAGAGATGGGAGAGCATGTGGCATCCAAACATACAACACAAAGTCCATGTAAAATAAGTGTGGTCTCCTATTATTTCTACTTTTGCACTCCAAAAGCTTGACTTCCTATTGGCCATAAGAAAATTATTTGAATAATAGTTTAGTATGTGAGTGCTTGCTAGAGTAACACGGGTTTCTGAATTTAAAGTTAGAGAGAAGCTTTGGTGTAGTTTGCCCCTGAATTTCCTTCTTTCCAAAAAATCAAAACAAAGATTTTCAGTGTCAGTGAAAAATTGAACAATCCTGATAAGAAATTCACTAATTAAATTTCTGAAGTCAAATAGCTAACTAGATCACAATCTCTCTAAGGCATTGCATTTTCCACATGAGTGGATTATGTGAGTCTCAGATTGCTTTATTATTTTCTACCACCTTGAAGTCCTAGATAGGAGTTTCTGAGAACCAGGGCAGTTGATTTCTTGAGCATCAAGTTAAACTCATGTCACTTGAAAGTGACTGAAAAGAACCCATACTTTTCTAGGCTTAAAATTTAATATTTTGATAAACCCAGGCCAGCGATGTTGACTGAAGCCACAATCATTCTGAAAAGACACTCTACAAACTTGCTAATCATTTTCTAACATATTTTTCAGGTTCTTGGGAAAGTCATTGTGGAGCAAAGGCTGAGCACACTAGTCTGGGCTTTATGTGCCATTATTGTACAGAGTAATAGAAACATAGACTTTTATCTGAAACAGAAATTGGAGATCATCTATGACTTACAATTTACAGGTAAGAAAACTAAGGCTCAGGGGCACTGTGGCCAAAGGCAGGAAGGCCCAGGGTCTTCCTGAGGATTATTGCACAGCAGTATCGAAAGTCAAGGGTGCATTCCATTCCAGTTCTGAGCCTTTCCTGACTACACGGGCATGCTTCTGTTCTTCAGGCACACTAATCCTTCCCAAGGGTGTTCGTAGAAGACAGTGGAAATAGGTAAAAGGGGAGAATAAGGTGGAGAAAGAGTTATAACACTTTGCATATTATGTTAAATGTGAAATTAAAATGTGGAAATTACTTGACACCAGTGAAAAACTTGACTGGCCAGCTAGCTTAGTGATTATGACTTCTATACTAAGAATGAAAGACGAGATACATCATACTGAGTTTCTGGTGATGCAACAAATTTTTAATCAAAATTCCTATTTCATTTTTAATTTTGCATATAACATAATATTTAGAGTACTGAAAATTTTATCAGAAGACCTTTACTTGGACTTCTTTGATCTTAAAAGGCTTATTTCATTCATTGTTTTTAACTTGTTGGAACCCTTTCCCAAGATAAAAATATGGTAGATTTTATAATGAAAGTCACTACAAATGAAAATTCATTTACCAGAAATAAGGTTGAAGTAGATTTTACAGTAGACCTGGGGAACCAAATGTCTGCATTTTCTATTAAGAATGAGGAGTCACTGAGCATAGTAATTTCTTGGTGGAAACTCTAGCCTACAGTATGATTCCACTGTCTCATCTATTTGGCGGTTTAACAACTATCCTATACTTTAATGCTCTTAAAACAAAATGCAAAAAGGAAATGACCAGTAATAGACATGGGTAGGTCAGGATTATATGACAAATTGGATGAACTGACAGGCAGGTGATGGATAATTTCAACATGACCCTAAAAATAGTGAGAGGATGTTTGCGCATTGACACTTCTCTACGGGCAGATGGATAAGCATGACCTGAGTTTTAAGACAAGTGTCAGGAATATTGATGGGTGTTAGGAGGATGATCATTTTCTTGGCACTGTTGCAGTAGACAGTTTGCATGATTAATGGTGCATCTTAATCTTTTTTTTCTCTCCTGGGGGCAAGAAGGGATATGAACCTTTGTCACTCCAAGGAATGTTAGAATTCTGCCTGAAAGGTAAGGCAGGAGAGATTTATTCACCTAAAAGTACCATTACCATTTTCTTTTGGGGGGTGAAGAAGTAGTAGTAAAATACACAAGTGATCTTGACATATTAGATAACAGTGCCTGGTAGGTTGATTATAACACACTTCTTATTAGGAGGGTCAACCCCAGGGCAAGGACCTTTCACAGCTGTGAAATACAGAGTGCAGTAGGCCTGGGCTCTGACAAAAATGAGAGCAACCTGGCTCCTGGTTGCATCCAAACACATGTGATGTTTACATAAATATCAAGAAGCACTCAAAAGAAACAGAAGACCAAGGCAAGAAATAGAAGGTGAGATCAACTGTTATGCTTATGTTCATTTCAGGTTTTCTAAGGCAATTTTTCTGATTCAGATCAATTCAATATTGTTTCTAAAAGCAGAATCTAGTGCGAAAGAGCTTTTCTTTTCCAAGAATAATACTATTTGCCCAGGCTTTTAAAATGTCACATAGAGCAGTGAATGAACTATGCTATTTAAGGCTCAAAATTAAATTTAAAATCTAATAGCTTGTGGATGTATTCTGCTAAACCTTGAGCAGCCCATCTACTGAAAACACTATGGTAAGTAATGGTAAGATAAACTCTGGAGGTAAACTACCAAAAATTGTTTTCTTTTCTATCTCTTTTTCAAGGAATAAAGGGCACCCTTGTAAATCAAATCCCAATTAAAAAAAAGCTTGTTAACTAAAAAGCATTTTCTTTATTGTTTTTGAGGATTAACTAATGGATCAGATGATAAGGAAAACTTTAAAAATATATTTCTCTAAAGAAAGTTAAAAACAGCTTAAAGGCTCATTTATATGAAGGGAAGAAGTTAGAATTTAATCTTCCTGAACACCAGTGACTAGACTGCTTATTTATTTCTGTTTAAATAGAGTCACAACTTAAAATTCTTCCTATGCAGTACCAGAAAGGGGTATCTTTGTATTCATTGCTAGAATCTCTCAGCAAAACTCCATTCCAAATTGTGAGCATGATAGTATGTTTCATGACTGGAATATGTTCTTAACATTTTTAACTCATAACTTTAATTGCCATATAATTACATTCAAATTCTGTATAGATTTCTATTACAGGGCTAAATAATATTGCCTTAGACTGACAACTTTTGGCTCAGATTTTGAGACACTCTTCATGTGTTGAATCCAATGAACCATTCCATTTCTTAGGATTACTTTAAGAGGAGAAAATAACCTTGTTGTAACAATATGAATGATTGCCCAACAGTTCTTGTGCTTTTGGGAAATGGAACTTGAAGGAGACTTAAGTCAATCAGTTGGGAACAGAACTATGTAGGGCAAATGTTCTGAGTTTTATTTATCATCCATTGAATGAGAGAATGCATCAACCTTGTAATCTAATTTTTAAAGCATTTTCTTAAGATTTAGTATGCATACCAAGAAATGTACATAAGTGTACAGATAAATGAGGTTTTGGTACCTGATAGCACTCATATCCAAAACTCAAATTGAGAGAAAAGCATTACTAGTACTCTTAGAATGCCGCTCATTAGTCCCCACCTCCCATTCCTTTTTAAAAAACATGTGAAATAAGAATCTATTGTCATTTACATGGTATGATGCAGTGTAGCAAGATTTATAAATATATACCAAATGACATCTACAGAATTTTTATACTCTCTATCTAATATTAACTACTACAAATATAAGAAAACACACAAGATTGTTTTTTGGGGTCTGTCTTATTTCACTAAACGTAATTATCTCCAGTTATGTTCATTTTGTTGCAAATGTTAAGGATTTCATTTTTTTTTTTTTTGACAGGCAGAGTGGACAGTGAGAGAGAGAGACAGAGAGAAAGGTCTTCCTTTGCCGTTGGTTCACCCTCCAATGGCTGCCGCGGCCGGCGTGCCGCGCTGATCCGATGCAATGGGAAAATAAGAATGCAGAACTTAATAATCTTCAGTTTGACTTTTTAAAAAAATCAGATCAAATTATGCTACCGGAGTTAAATAATCACTTCTATCTGGAAAATAATGCTTTGATGGCAATATAGAAAACATTTTAGAATGTACTGTATCCATATTCTAAATTTGTTCCAATAGGAATCCCTTATAACTGCACAGTGAATCACATCTCACAAGTACTTTCATGTGTCAGACATACCAAAAAGGCAGATAAAAATCATTATTAAAAATATGTTTTGAAATCGAGGGAGAGAGGAGAGAGCAGTCCCATCACTAGTTCACTTCCCAAATGCCCGCAGTGGCTGGGACAAGGTTAAAGCTGACACGCAGAGCCCCGTGGGTGGCAGAGACTCCACTACTTGAGGCATTATTGCGCATCCCATGATCTTCATTAGCAGGCATTCGGAGAGAGAAGCCAGAACTGGGATGGGCACAGGTACTCTAAGGTGGGACACAGAAGTGGCTGCTCCCCAAATACCTTTCTTTCAAAGATTCTCAGAGAAGTTAGGATATTTTCCCAGATAATATAGCCTTTGAAAAATTGAACAATAAGGTTTAAAAATTAGGTCTTTTGATAACTTGCCTCATGTGTTTAGCACAAAAAATAGAAACATTTCAGTAGAAATAAACCAATCATTCACATATAACATTTAATAAACAGATTATAGATAATTGTATATTATTTCACCCATCTATATCAAAAAGATTTACTTCAATTTTTGTTATAATGACTAACTTTTGGCATAAAAGTAGTGTAGATGAAACACAAATGAATAAAAAAATCTACAGTGGTGCCATCTTTTAGAGCTACTCTCTTTTTACAAAGGACATCAAGAGTTTTTCAGGGCATTAACACAAATTTCTTAGACAATTTATTTATTAACTCTTTCTTAGAATTTTTCCTAGTCAAATGGGAAGTGGTGCACATACCGTATAAATAGGTAGTAATATGATCTAAGACAGAAAATAGGATTGCTCTGAAAGTTATTCATTTATTTCAATACTAAAGTAATTACTGCAGCAAAGACTTGCTCATTTATCATTTCCTGTTGTCTTGTTCCTTTTTCAAGTTGTCTTTTAGAACAAATATCCTCATTGTCCTTGTTGCAACACCAGTAACTTTATTTCACTAGGGAAGACACATAAGGATGCAGCAAGGATTATACATTGTTCCAAGGAGGATCTATGCCTGGAAACCACTCCACAATCATACACATTCCTGCTCTTCCCTGCAGTGACCCAATGCAGTTGAGTGTTAAGTTGCCATTTAAATGACATCTGTAGATTCCCCTACTCTTTCAGCTATGAAACTTTTCATGAACACTCAAGTTCTAAACTCATATTGTTCCACAAACATCACAATGATTTCAGTTCAAAGAATTACTGTTGAGTATCTTAACAGAATTTAGCCAGTTGGTTTTAAATATATTTTTATAAGCTAAGGTATAAAAAATATATAATGAAGAGATGCACTGATAACAAAAAAAGCTTTGAAATGGTTGCTATTTCCCTCTCAAAGAAGGTTATATCAAAAAATCTTTCAAATAGGCAACATTTGATTCATCAGTTAAGTCAAAAATCTGTAAATAGTATCTATTCTGAACATAAAAAATTGACAGAGCTTTGAAGAGAAATAAAGCAAAGATCCAGGTTATGAGACTACTAGGTAGGAATACCAAATAAGAGATCCAATTATTATGATTTATATAACCTTTTCTTAATAACTTATGATAACTGAAAATGAAACTTCCTCTTTGGCTACACATTTTTGTCATCCTAGTAAATCTTGGTAGAGGAATATTCTCTCTTATTAGAGGACTGCAAAACGTTCATAGAAAGTGAAATTAAATAGTAAAGTTATGTTAGTGCAAAAAATTTTGAAATCCCTATGTAGTGTTTCCACAATATACATCATCCATGAATGTTTTGAAGACCCTGCATATACATGGATTTCAAAACTTTTGACACCAAAATAGACTTCATTTTTAAATCCATTTTCCTCTGAGCTTTTAAAAGTATCCTCATATTTATGAAACCTTACATTTCTATTGTGGGATGACTATTATTTTTCTTTTTTTAAAAGTATGTGTATATGTGAAGGAGCAAGTGGAAAGAATGTTGGGCTAAACCATTGATCCTTAGTCTGGAATTCTATCTCATTTTGGGGATCAGGGGAATTCATAAATGATTAGGGACCCTAACTCCACACTCCACAATATCCCCTTAACATCTAGATTCTACCTAAAACGTACTTATCTTGACTTACGAAGCCATAGGTAGGATTTCTAAACCTAAGCATTGTTAAGGCATTTTAAGACTAAATCAAAAGTTTCTGCATTTCTGCTTTAAGTTCTTTATCCTACAAATGGCATTATAAGTAGTTTGCTCTACACTCCAAATGAAATTAAGAAATGATCATATTATCCACATCATTGGAGAACAGCCATATAGAGAATCCAAAACAACAACTAAAGCACGTATAATTTCTGGTTGAGTTTGGAATGTACTGAGTCTATTCTCGTGGTTTTATTTTCCTGATGATTCTGATAATGATGATAATCATGATTATAATGAAGATGATAATGGTTTTCTTGGGATAACATTATATAATTAGCTGTGTTTCTTGCG
Organism: Oryctolagus cuniculus; assembly: GCF_051225735.1. Lineage (NCBI taxonomy): Eukaryota > Metazoa > Chordata > Mammalia > Lagomorpha > Leporidae > Oryctolagus > Oryctolagus cuniculus. Next base: position 48,238,566 of record NC_142869.1, on the reverse strand, counting down.
CACATATCAATTCATGGCTATGGGGATCATCTCAGAAGCATGCTAGGTTGCAGAAAGCAGCCAACTTCAATATTAGAATGTGGAACAGACAGTCTGCTAGATAAACAAGTGCTAATGATGTTCTAACATTGCTGATGGCATGTTATGCTTATTACTGATGTTCTACATATGGAAGACAATGCGAGCAGCTTATTAAAACTATCTTATAGAAACATTTCCACTTCTGTGTTGGTTCTTCTACATGCTTCTATTGCTCCATTGCAGTAAAAGGCAGAAACTGGTAGTAAAGGCACCCATGTCAATGGTAAGAACTGGGTAAGTGGCTAGTTGAGTGGGTATGGAAGTAGGTAAACACAGAAAAATAAATAGAAAAAAAAAGTAGTGCTGCAAGCTTTGTAGAATAATTGTGACAGTCCTTGGACACTCAATCTGGAAAAAATAACTTTGGATGTGTACTGGCTGACAAAATATGAATTGTTGTTTTTAAGTCTATAGACTAAAACATGATCCTTCAGGAATACTAATTTCTGGAGGACAAATGAAGTTTGCTTTTAGGCTTCATTTTCTGAATTATTTTTAAAAAACAAATTGAATGCTTTTAGCTAAACACACATTTTTACTATTAAGTAAAATTTTTAAAGTTACTGTTGGGGGGGCAGTTTTTTAATACATGTATACTTGGCTTTCAACCTCAGAAAGTGTAAAAGTTTTAAAAGAGGATAATTTTTTAATTGTCTTATATTTTACTGGCACATTATATAACTATCAAATATTGATTGTGCATTAAGAGTTCTCTGTAGAATCATTCATTTTATTCTGTTTTTAGAATAATTAATCAATTTCATTCTGCTTTTGCTTTATGAAGTTAAACATTAACAATGTCACTATAAATGGCAGTTATTAGCATAAATGTTAAGAATTGCTTTAGAAAAACAAACAAAAATATCAAAATCTTGCCTTCTATACAGCATTCAGTTTTCTTTTTAATTGGTCATACATTGTGGATTTGTGTTGAAAGTAGCTTTCAAATTGACTTTATGTAAAAGCTTTTTCATGTTTCACAATGCAGAAGGGCCCACCAACTCAATATGGCTGATATATCTTTTTTTAAAGATTTATTTATTTATTTGAAAGTCAGAGTTACACAGAGAGAGGAGAGGCAGAAAGAGAGAGAGAGAAAGAGGTCTTCCATCCAATGGTCCACTCCCCAGATGGCCACAACGGCTGGAGCTGCGCCGATCTGAAGCCAGGAGCCAGGAGCCTCCTCCGGGTCTCCCACCTGGGTGTAGGGGCCCAAGGACTTGGGCCATCTTCTACTGCTTTCCCAGGCCACAGCAGAGAGCTGGATCAGAAGAGGAGCAGCTGGGACTAGAACCGGTGCCCATATGGGATGCCGGCGCTTCAGGTCAGGGTGTTAACCCACTGCGCCACAGCGCCAACCCTGGCTGATATATCAGCACACAGTGTCATTTCCTGGGACTGTTGAGCAAGATTCCAAAGGAGCTGAGAAGTAAGGACAGCAGGATTGCCTGTGCTTGTTCAGAGCCCCAGATGCTTTACCGAGAAGTGGTTTCTGTGTGGCTAGGCCACAGTTTTACTTTAACTTTACTATGAATATTTTTAGGAAATAGGTAGATGGTATGGTAGACTATCCAGAAATGAAAAGTCAGATTAAAACTCACACGGGCCAATAGTGTTAGTGCCAAGTTCTCTCCATGGGAGAGGAAGTGCTAGCCAAGACTCTTCTTATTTATAGTGAACTGAGGGCAAGAACGTCTGTATTTTTTTAAAGTTTGTATATATGTCTTTGAAAGGCAGAGTCATGGGGGGATGGAAGGGAGAGAGAGCGAGAACAAGAGGAGTGAGAGTGAGAGCAAGAGATCTTCCATCTGTGGGTTTACTCCCCAGATAGTCACAATGGACAGGTCTGGGCCAGGCTGAAGCTGGGAGCCTAGAACTCCATTAGAGTCTCTCACATGGGTTGCAGGGGTCCAGCCCTTTATCAGGAAGGTGGGCCAGTTGTGGAAGTGCAGAGACTGAACCTGCACTCAAACACATCGAAAGTCTATATGCTCTGTTTAACCTCTCAGCTACATCGTTTAGACTGGGCTTCTCAGATGATTCCACTCTAGGAACACAGTACACTACTCAAAGCATACAAGTCATCTAGGCAGCCCTTTCTCAATGGAAACCAGAATGTGAGCAGTAAATTTGGTTAATTTGTGTTCACCACTGAGAACAACTTACTCCTGGTATTCCATGAATTTAAATATTCAAACTATCATTCTTACTCTCTCTGTTATCCATCCTCCATTGAGTCACACCCATGGTGCACTGCCCTTGATGGTTCTCCACACTTGATTAAGCCTATCTCCATGCTCCCAAACTCCAAACACTGCCCAAAGTCCATCAGAAACTCTACTCCATAAAAAATGCATTCCCTTGAATCATAAGGTGCTTCATTGAAATTCCATCTTTCTTCCTGCATAATGAAGCACTAGTCTTCCTGGAGTTTGCCAAATCCCTTCCACCTCCTAGCAAGGTGGTCATATTTCCTACCTTCTTCCCCTGCATCTCAGTTCTCAGAGGTGGGGCATTCTTCCTGTTTCTCATTACTATTCCCTGTTCACAGACCACCTCCTACTTTTAAGCCTTGTCACTGATTCCCATATGTTTGTTATGCTTGGAGTCTGGCTCATATGTTAAATTTCTTCTTGATTACATTGGAGTTTGAACTAAACATCTCAGCCTTTTCCTAATGAACAACTGGAGGGAACTAGCTAAGAAATAAGTAACTGGAAATACCCTTGCTCTGAGATACTTAGTTTTAGAGGTTTTAAAAATATTCCTCGTTGATTATGTTTGTACACAGTCTCAAATCACCAAGATATGAGTACTGAATTTTTATGTGGCTGACAATGTGGGTTCTTATATTTTGGGCATGTCAGATTCATTAACCAAAGCAGAAAATCAACGTGGTCCGAGCATTTTGGATTTTTTTTAAACTGCTTGAATTTTATTTACTAATTTTGTGGATAACACTGTGTCTTGAAATTAAACAGATCATTCGGATATATTCTACTTTTGCTTAAGTGTCATAGTTTCTACCCATACGTACACTACTCTTCCCAGGAGTGGAAATAACACACTTGAGGCGAAAGGATAGATCAAGATGGAGAATCGTGGCATTTTCACCAGTAAAATCCAGGCAGTTAAGCACAAGTGGCTTTTCTCTCCTTGCCTCCTATGCGAAATAGACTTCACCTTTTCTTACAATCAATTCTCATTAAAAATATTTGTCCTCGACTCTTTGATATATGTGCATGTGTTAATCATCAGCATGTGAACATTAACATTTTTGAGTGAAAATAATATTTTGCATAAGCAGAAATAAATGCCTATATACCACACTCCTGTTTTCCTTGGTCATCATCACATAGATTTCTTTAAAATAATGTATATATGGTTCCTTCAAACATACACTTTGGGGTATAAGTACTGATTTTAAAGATCAAATTGAAAAAAAGAATAAGTAATACCATCAGGTTGCAGTTCTGTCATAGACTATGTCCTCCCACTTCATTGTTTGTGTCTCTTGGTATAATAAACTTTTGATTGTGTTAAGTGACCAAAAATATACCATACACTAAATTACATGACCTGGAGGAAAATTGAATTATTGTTTGAGTGAAAATTTAAACATATTAATGTCCTGAAAACTTATAAATGTATACATAAGTGCTCAATAAATACTTCTTTTGGATGAACTAAAGATCCAAGATCTCTTGCAGCCAGCTATTATATGACTTGGGTACCAAAAAGTACCACAAGCTTCCTGTATGATTCCCTAAATGGTAAGATACATATAAAAACTCTGAACGCATATCTTCTGGACACACCAGAATCCATACAATTTGTTATATTTCCCATAAGAATAAATTCATTTTGACTGTTGGAACAAAAGAAAAGTAATAACAATTGCTAGTTCACTAGTTGCTTGCCAGTGACTGGCATGATGCCTTTTTATAAACTTAAAACCTTTGGAAGTAGGCTGCGTACCTCCATTGAACACATAAAGAAACTGAGGCTCAGATGGGTCAGCTAAGTCCTTCAAGGCTAAATCAGCAGTAATAGCAAGGCCCTGTCTTTAAACTCAGTGCTGTTTGATGTCATGGCTACAGCCACTACACTACCTGGCAGACGTTTATGCAAGAGCAAGGTAGAGAAGTAACCCCTCAAGGTGAATGATTTGTTTCAGAAAGGAGCATTTCTAACAGCAAAAGTACACATAAATGATGCAGGATGCATTTATGAACTGGGGCATAAGCACAAAGTTTTCCAGAGTGTCTACCAGGGCCCAAGGCAACTCTTCAGTAGAAGCCTTCATCTGTATTGCAAATACCATTTCTGTGTTTATCTATAACCATGAACATAACATAATATTACAGATGACTGGCTACATGATTTTATGGGGAAAACAATGAAAGCACAGAAGTTCAAGAGAGCAGGAAAAATTGTGAGTTAGAGTTCATAGGAAGCTTTATGAATTTTGCAGCACTTTAATGTAAATCCCAGAGGGGAAAACACTTGAATTGAGACACTTTCCCTCAGAAATCTTGAAAAATCTTGACATCTTAATTCATTTTCTGAGCTTAAATATTCTAGGCTAGTCTGGTGGCACTATAATAGCCTGGGCAAACATTTTTATTTATTTCACTGTTGATACCAATATTTGTGCTACAAGCTGCTGCCTGCATTTGCTGCTATTTATTTATTTCCTACAGATCAAGTTATTGGCCCAGACATAACGTGTTTTCCAGTGAAGTGCTCCTTGTGTTCATGAGCAAATGAAAAAAGCTTTCATTTTTAAATGTAGATTTTTCCACATGACTGAATTAATTCAAATATGATATGAAACCATTTGATCTTCATGCCGGTAAATGTATAGTGGAGGAGAAATTGAGGCAAATTTAGATAAATCAAACAAGTGCCCTATTAATATGAAAGAGTGATCTATATATCAAAATACCACGTCTAGTTCTTGGTTAGCCACTTAGCTTCTGTCATCCTCATCTGTATCTCCCTTAGTATTGTAACTCTTTTATTTTTTATTAAGTTGACATTAGAACAAATAAGGTAATGTGAATAGATCTTTGTAAAACTACAAAGTATCACGAAGAGGTTAATCTGTTTTGTTTTTGTTAATGCAAGATTTTTCTAAAGGAAACACCGTTTGTGTGGAGAAACAAGAAAAAGAACAGGAGAATTTAAAAGCTAAACCATATTGTACTTATAGGATATTTAAAATGTATAGACACAAATTCAAAGAGCAAAGCAACTCTGCAGCATCTCACAGCATTGCAGACAGCATCTTTGAGTCTGGGGCTGCCCTGGGGTTAACTTTTGGGATTCAGTCCGTCTCAAAGCCCTTGAGAATGCTAGTTACTGACATTTCTCCCGGGGTCCCTCACATTCACACTTGCTGGGTTCTGGAATTAGTGGTGATGGGATGATGGGCTGAACGTTAGCTTTATCGTGTAGTCTTTTTCCTGAATGTCTCTCTAAACCTCCATTTCTCACCTGTCACATGAATTCAGTATGTTCTTCACATTGCTGTTGTCAGGACTGAAGGAGACAACACAGGTGAAAGCCTTTGTAAATTGCAATGGCTTTTACGGAGAACAAGTTATTTTGACAATTTACTTATACTATCTAGATATCCTTTCAGGATGTCAATTTCTTCTTAGTGTGGGAATTGGGTTGATGGAGTAGTAACAGGGTGAGTAGAATCTGGTTTACCCATATATTTCTGGCTTCCTTCTTTCATATTTTAGATGATGGCTTAATCTCTAAATTATTGCTTGAAAATAAGCGATGCATTTCTAAAGAAAAAAATTCCTAGAAATCAATTCTTCCTAAATGTTACAAGGACTGGTGAGTGCCACAATGTTGTGCTCAACAACTAGGCTCCAGGCCTCCATGCATGGCTGTAGCTACAGTCAGAGTTAGGCAGACCCTGCTCCCACAAAGGCTCACATAAGCTAGGGTTTACCATTCTCATTAGCAACAGCTAACAAAAAGGATTTTTTCTCTATATACATTCTATGAAATAGTATATTCTGTATCTTTTCCCAGCTTTTCTGATTGCTCCTTTACCCAGTTACTGTTTAGCTTATAGAAAACAGAAAGAAAACTAATGGAACATGCTCTCCCTCAAAGACACTTTACTTGGTATTTTGAGTTAGTTATTTATTTTTTTCCACTTTGGAAGTATACCTGAATGAAAGTTTTTACTTTAGCCTGTCACATGTATTATTGAGTTATGCATATTTTAATGCAATGTCCTAGAAAGTTATCAAAAATTAATTTTAAAAATCCCAGTGAGTGGAAGTTCTGTCTCTCCCTCTCTCTTTTTCCCTCTTAATAAACAAATAAATAAAAATAAATAAATATTTTTTAAAATTCCTAACTGTACACTTGGCACATTTTATAAAAACCGAGACTGTTGGAAATTTTATCTTCATCTTGTTTTCCAGTGATGTCTTTTAGGAAAAAAAATCTGCTCTAAACATTTTCTTTATAACTTGACATAGAGCAACATTGCCTTTGGTCTCTGAATTTACTTTCTATTTATTTCTCTCAGATAATGAAAACCTAAGTTCCATTTAACAGAAACCTGTGCTGGTTTGTTCACCTTTGTAAAATCCAGGACAGTGGCTTGTACAGAGCAGGGTCCCTGTAAGTATCTGTTGAATGACTAGATTCAACAGTAATTTCTTTATTTGTATTGGTTGCAAGGAAGCTTAAGGCCAAATGCAGCAATTGTAACAGTTCTGCTTTTATGTTTTCAGTTTCTGTTTAAACAATCTCTTTGAATGCATTTTAATTATAAGACACTGCAAATCCTTATTTTGGAAACTGGTTCAGGATGTCATAAAATAAAATGCACTTTATTTTTAGATGATAAAAACAAAATCATTTAACTTCATTTTTAAAATATCAAACAATATAAAATTAAGCACTTTTTTACTAGAAAAATATATAGTCACTTTTTCTGAAGCATAACCAGGCTTTTAGACAGAAAAACAACACAATCAGAAAAAAAACACACATATACCAGATGAGGAAAAAGAAAACAGCTTAGCTTCATCATTTTATTATAGGGTAGGATGTGTATGTGTGTGTGTGTGTGTGTATGCAAATATCACACATTTCAAGAGCTGCACAGCATTTGCTCTTCTAAAATGTCCACAAGGGAAATTTAATATCAGCAATTTGAGACAACGGAAAGCCTCTAAAACCCTAGCTTTGTGATCTTACAACATCTGTATTCTCGGAACCTTTCTCAGGGTGAAGAGACAGATCTAATCCAAGTGTTAGACTGATGAGGGGAGAATAACATTAAATGGCCTGTTTAGTTTATCTAGCAGAGATCCTGTGGGTAGACCTTGAAGCAAAGAGGGACAAAGACTCAAATGCCTTGAGTCTCATTAGAGGGGAGAGGGCAGAAGAGAGATCCAATTCAGATCCAAGGAGAGTGCACGCTGGCAGGGATGATTTGGCAAGTTCTTTGGTTTCCTGGTGCCACTTCGTTTATGTGCCTCTGAGGATCATGGAGCTCACCTCTCTGGGGGAAATGAAGCGACTCTGGAATTCCACACGTGTTTCAGTGGTGGCGTGCTTCCTTAGTTTGCATTTATTGTCTGAAATCCAGCCTCTGCTGCTTCTCACGGATTTTTCTTTTAGTAATGCCAACATTAAGATACAATGGATTTAAGATTTAGGCTTTCCTTAAAGAAGATCCTCAATCGTAGAATTAGAAACATGGTTCTTGTATGAATAATTTTCACGGTAGACTTTAAGGAAAGAAGGCGGAGAGTGTGAGCTGGAAGCCTGTGGAATGAGTGGCCTGTGAGGAATAAATGAGGTGTGCTGACATCCTTATGCCCTTCTGCTGGGAGAACCGTGTAGGTTTATCTAACAAGGGAAGTGGCTGTGACGTTAAAGTAGCTACGAGCACACAGCAAACCTCTAGGTATGTGAGTCATCCAGTTCCTGTTTCCCTCTTGGGAGATTTTTTTAACCATGTGAAATAGAAATCAAGAGGACAATGACAACGCCAGTCTCTAACTTTTTCCCAAAGTTACTGTTCCAGAATTCAAGAAAATGCAAGTTGTATTGATGTGAGGGAATATTAAGCAATCTATTAATTAAATAATTTCTAAAGAGTAATATAAAACTGCTAATGAAGATAAAGACCCCTAAAATAAATTCCAAGGGAATTTGAAAGTGCATAATCAATGTTTAATTAGGCATTGCAAGCTTCAGTTGACTTTATCTTTGATCATGTCTGGTTTGGTTTCCAACAAGCTTGTATTTTTAAACTACTTTTTTTTTAAGTTTCTCTTTCACATTAACTTGATAAATCTGATGTCAAGCTGGAAGAACCTGGGCCATATTGAGTGACGGAATAGTTTTCATTTACATTTATTTAAGAACATATTCTCTTCTTTTCCATGTCCAATAAAAAGATAAGACAAGGAACAATGTCGATAGAAACAGTGACACTGTGATGCATGTTTGGTCTAGTAGTTAAGATACCTGAATCCCTTATCAAAGCATCTGGGTTTGAAGCTTCACTCCAACTCCTGATTACAGCTTCCTGCTACTTCAGACATTGGAAGGCAGCAGTTGTGGTTCAACTAATTGGATTCTGCCATCCATGGGGGAGATCTGTTTTGAGTTCTGGGCTCCTTTTTGGGGAGGTTTGGGGAGTGAAACAGCAAATGGGGGTTCTCCCTGACTCTCCCTCTTCCTCTCTACATCTGAATTAAATAAAAAGTAAAACCCTAAAATTAGTGAGACTGAACATCAGAGATTATCTGTTTTAAACCAAACACAGGTAAGATTTTCTTTGCAAGGAAAATTCAATCCCCAGGGGCAGGCATATTGGCACAGCAGCTTAAGTCATCACTCTAGAACTCCACATACCAAATCTGGGTGCTTGATTTGAGTCCCCACCACTCCATTTCCAATTCAGCTTCCTGCTAATGCACATCCTGGGAGTCAGCATTTGACTGCTTGAAAACAGTCCCTGCTACCCACGTGGGAGACCCAGATGGAGTGTTCCTGACTTCAGGCTCCTGTCTGGCCCAGATCCAGCTGTGCCAAGCATTGGAAAAGTGAACCAGTGGATGGAAGATATCCATCTTTCAAATAAAGTGAAATTAAATAAGTGATAAAATTTTAAAAATATTGAATCCTCAAATCTCTTTGAAAATGACCACATTGCAGTCACAGACTGGTAAATCCTATAATGATATCTATTGGGAGAATTTTATAAATGCACATATATTTGCATATGAATGGTAATCAATTTGAGGAGTTATTTGCTTTAGGGACAAAATATTCAGGGAGAAGCTTGATTTTCCTGTAAGTCCAATGATGACTAGTTCAGTGGAGAAGATACTCATAGAATGCTACATTTAAAAAGATTTTTCCAAATGAATGAGTTAACCAAACACATATAAGGTATTCCAGGTACAGTTTGTAGAAGTGGCTTATAAAACTGTTGATATATACTGATGATTATTTATGACAATATAGAATTTAAATTTGATTTCCTTTAAAATTAAAAATGCTGTATATATTATTGATCTTAGACCTTGACTTTCCTTTATTATTTTTATTACTTTTTTATTAAAATTATTTATTTAAGAAACAGAGAGAGAGAGGGAGAGAAAGAGAGAACCCCCTTTTACTGGTTCATTCTCCAAATGCCTGCAACAACCAGAGTCCAGAATGGGGAACTCAGTCCGGGTCTTCCATGTGGGTGGCAGGAATCCAACCTCTTGAACTATCACCTGCTGCCTCCCAACCAAGGTGTGCATTAGCAGGAAGCTAAGTCAGTAGCAGAGCTGGCTTTGGAGCCTAGACATTCTGATATGGGATGTAGGTGTCTTAACTGCTACACCCCAGTGCTTGCCAAGCATGTGCTCCTTTTATTACTTTTTATAATATTTATATGAATCAACATATCCCAAAGTACCTTCTTGGGAATATTAGTACTGAAAAATGTACCATAAGACATGTATTATTCATCAAATAATTTTGATAAAAGCTGTGCATACTAAGGAATTGTTTATAATGGTTTTAGGTGTGATTACCATGTGTGATTTTTGTTAAAAGGGGGTTTATCTGCTTTAATTTCATACTAAAGTATTCATCAATGCAAGAATGCAGTTTTCGGGCTGGTGTTGTGGCACAGTGGGTTAAAGCCCTGGTCTGCAGTGTTGGCATCCCATATGGTCACCAGTTTGAGTCCTGGCTGCTCCATTTCTGATCAAGCTCTCTGCTATGGCCTGGCAAAGCAGTAGAAGATGGCTCAAGTACTTGGGCCCCTGCACCCACGTGGGAGACCCAGAAGAAGCTCCTGGCTCTTAGCTTCAAATTGGCTCAGCTCTGGCCATTGTGGCCATGTGGGGAGTGAACCAGTGGATGGAAGATTTCTCTCTGCCTCTCTCTAACTCTGCCTTTCAAATAAATAAATAAGTCTTAAAAAAAAAAAACCCCACAAAGAATTAAAAAAAAAAAGAAAGAATGTAGTTTCTGGGATATGCTTCCACAATTCAAGAAGCCAGGAAAGATAATGGGGGTTCAGATGGGTCTGGGTTAGCCATGTATTAGTGTTTTTGGGTTTGAATGATGAATACATGTGGGTTCATTATACTATTAGGCCTATATTTTTTATATTCTACATAGAGTAGAAATTCTGCACAACAAAACGTTAAAAAGTCAGTAGAAGTGGCCCTCCTTATCCAGGGGTTCTGTATCCACAGATTTAATCAACTAAGAATCAAAAATATACTTTTTAAAAGTTGCATGTATAGGGGATGGGGTTGTGGCTCAGTGGGTTAAGCCACCACCCGCAATGATGGCATTCCATATGGGTGCCATTTGCAGTTCCAGTGTCACATGCCGTCCAGCTCCCTGCTAATACACCTGAGAAAGCAGCTTAAGATGGCCCAAGGGATTGAGCCCCTGCCACCATGTAGGAGATCCTGGCCCCTGGATTTTCCCTGGCCATTGCAGCTGTTTGGGGAATGAATCAGTAGATGGCAGATGAATCAATCACTCTCTCTCTCTCTCTCCCTCCCTGTCTCTCCCTCTTTCTATATATAACTCTGCTTTGCAAATAAATAAATAAAATCTCTTAGAAAATTGCCTCTATACTGAACGAATATAGACTGTTCTTTCTTGTCATTATAATACCCTTTTAGGTACATATGCATTACTTTAGGTTCTGCAAGTCGTCTAGAGATGTTTTAAATTATATAGGAGGCTGTACATAGATTACATGCCAATAGTAAGCCATTTTAGATGATGAACTTAAGCATCTTATGATTTTTTTGATATCTGAGTCTGGGGGTCCCAGAATCAAACCCTGAAGATACAAAAGGATAACTGTTAATAAAAGATGCATGGCTCTTTAATATTTAATAGTGAGCACAAGAGCTATGAAGAGCTATGGGTAAAAGACACAGTTGTTTCTCTGAGTCTGCTGCAAGTTTATTGACCATTGGACTCTTCTTTCCAAGGAACATCTATTTATATATCTTCTGGATACTTTGGGAATGGTTATGGAATAGTAGAACTAATATTATTTCATATACCATTATTCATAATTCTAGGCTATTGGCATATGAAAAATATCATCTAGCTGTTGGAAAATATCAATGTGAAAGAGTTTTTAAAAGAGAATTATTATATCCAAATTCTGAGACACTTGAGATAATTGGTAAGGGAAACAGCTGATTACTAGAGTTTTTTTAATCTCACAGTGATTTACTCTATATGTAAATATAACCTCAGCCATATGTTAGAGGAAATGAAATTTCAGAAAAACAGAGTAGTAGTATATGTTTTGAAAGATAAATAACAATTCTTTTCAATTGAATATTAACCTAAAATCTAATGAAAATTCCTTTTTTAAGGTGTATTTATTTGAAGGGAAAAATTATTCAGAAAGCGAGCGAGAGAGAGAGAGAGAGAGAGAGAATGAGATCTTCCATCTGCTGGTTCACACCCCAGGAGCCAGGAGCTTTTTCTGGGTCTCCCATTTGGGTGCAGGGGCCCAAGCATTTGCAGAGAGCTGGATGGGAAGTAGAGCAGCTGGGACTCATATGGGATGCTAGCACCGTAGGTGGGTGGTTTTATCAGCCCCTTAATTAAAATTCTTAATAGTCAAACGGAATGTTCAGTTTTAAGAAAACTTGCATATTATTAACCTCTAAAATTTTATGTTTTTTATCCCAGACTTTTAAAAATTTAAGAATCTTATAAAATTTCAATTGTACATTCATAAATTATTTTTTACTCTAGGAAATTTACATTAAGTAAAGCTATATAATAATATGTATTTGTATTTTATGTAAATGTTTTATGAAGCTACTATTTAGTTTCACAACAAATTAAAGGATTTTGTTATTTTTAAAATACATCTTACATACCTTTATAAATTCTCCATCTAAACAATGATAGCTTCTATTACTATTCACAATTGTCCTTCTGAACTTTTCAGGTTAGAAAACTTTTTTTATTGTTGACTGTTATGAAAATTAAAATGAGAACATTTGCATTTATTACAATGTAGTGTCAAAATTGCATTAATTTCCATTGATGCCCACTAATTTGATAAATGTTTTGTCATTTGTACCATTCGTACTGTCAAAACAAGTTAATTATATCTTACTGACATTTTTGACAACTGCTTTAATTCTGGCAGCAAAAAAGAGCACAGCTTGTCTATTTGCTTCACCAAAGCTTACTCTTGTCTAATAAAGTCTTGAACTAAGAAACAGAAGAGCATCATGTGTCAAAGGTCTTGCCAAGTTCATCTCTGAATGGTAAACAACATTTACTCAGGGCTCTCTTATGAAAAGTGCTCACATTTTGTAGCCGAAAATATTACATACCTGCATAATCTGTTCTTGCATAATGCCCATCTTCAGATTTAGTAGTTGTAGTTGTGTTATCTGTATTAAAAAATTTACAATAAAGATTGATGAACTGTTTCCTAAATATCGATTGTCAACCTCTTCTAATATGATCCTCATTACAATTAGAGAATTTTTACAATGATAGCTGTAAGAACCTTTATACAGATCAACAAAGCTAACGACAATTTCTATTTCAGAGGAGGTGACAGAATGATGGCAAATTCCTAAAGTTTGGGACAAGAAGGAAGTTTATAAGTATAACTGAGATAAGTTAGATAAAGGCATAGTTCAAAACCTAAGAAAATATTTTTGAATAAAAGATGAAATAGAACATTCTAGTACATCCTGTTTTTAAAAATGGATTTGAAGGCCGGCGCCGCGGCTCACTTGGCTAATCCTCCGCCTAGCGGCGCCGGCACACCAGATTCTAGTCCCGGTCGGGGCGCCGGATTCTGTCCCAGTTGCCCCTCTTCCAGGCCAGCTCTCTGCTGTGGCCCAGGAGTGCAGTGGAGGATGGCCCCAGTACTTGGGCCCTGCATCCCATGGGAGACCAGGATAAGCACCTGGCTCCTGCCTTCAGATCAGCGCAGTGCGCTGGCCGCAGCGCGCCGGGCACGGTGACCATTGGAGGGTGAACCAATGGCAAAGGAAGACCTTTCTCTCTGTCTCTCTCTCTCTCACTGTCCACTCTGCCTGTTAAAAAAAAAAAAAAGGATTTGAAATATTTCTACTGAATTGATACATAAAGATAGGGTGATCTTTTAATTTCAAGGTTGTCTAATAAATTCTTAAGATTTTTCATTAAAAATGCCTTTCTCTTTTATCCTTTGTTGAAAATGTCTGCTGTCTTCCAAATATTGGCTTCTTATGTTCAGGGCACTGTGACAATAGAGTCCCATTATATAGAAAAAAAAAATATGTACTGTTGCTGATAGGCCCTCAAACACCTATAATCAGCCCAAATGTTGCACTAGTCTCTACTATCCATTGTAAATCAGAAATGTCTTTCAGAAATGAAATAGCAGCCTAATAAGAAGTTATCTTCACTTTTCATTTCTGCACAAAGACTAAAAACATTCTTTGAAATGAATTTTGGTATGAACATTACCTTGACACCGACCCAAAGACATGACTTCAATTTTCTCCTGTTTCTGACATGACGCTTCTTTGATTTGACATGCATTATCATAAGATTTCCCATCAGAAGCACAGAGTGGATTGAAGTTGGTTTGAGAACAGTCAATGTTGCACACACACCTAAAGGGAGAGAGAAATCAAAACACATAACATCAATAGTGTTGTTACCACATGATAAATAAGACACAAATGAAAGAATTGCCAAGTTGGCAAAATGCAAGTAGGCGGCCGGCGCGGCGGCTCAATAGGCTAATCCTCCGCCTTGCGGCACCAGCACCCCAGGTTCTAGTCCCGGTCGGGGCGTCGGATTCTGTCCCAGTTGCCCCTCTTCCAGGCCAGCTCTCTGCTGTGGCCTGGGAGTGCAGTGGAGGATGGCCCTGCACCCGCACGGGAGACCAGGAGAAGCACCTGGCTCCTGGCTTCAGATCAGCATGGTGCACCAGCTGCAGTGCGCCCGCCGTGGCGGCCATTGGAGGGTGAACCAATGGCAAAAGGAAGACCTTTCTCTCTGTCTCTTTCTCTCACTGTCCACTCTGCCTGTCAAAAAAACAAACAAACAAACAAACAAACAAACAAAAAATGCAAGTAGGCAAAATTGAATTGTATCCTTCCAGGGAAGTTCCTTCACTTTTCTACCTGAGATGAAAAAAAAAAAAAAAAAAACCCACAAAACTAATGAAAATCATTCAGAATACTGAGCAACGGGTAAAAAAATGAAAAGGGGAAACTTCGAAAATGGTTATCAGTTAATTTCTGCCTGAGAACTTTTAAAACCTGTTATAAATCTCCGTGCTGATGCTTGTAGAATTGGAATAGGCAGCAGTGGCCATGAAACTATGCTTAAGCTTTTTTAGTTGAAATCTCACTGCTCTTCTTTTCTTGAGATATTTGAATCCTCACCACTTGGAGAAAATGACTCAGAGGACAATGAAGTGAAAACAAAGCAGCAAATTATTTGGAATGCAATCAGAGATTAAATGTCTTCAGCATAAATAGGAATGTACAAAATTTGCACTAAACGGGAATCTTTGGAGATTCTCAACCTGTTACAGGCTACAAAACCCTTTCAGAATCAAATGCAAGCTACAGATCTCTTCCCAGAAACATACATCTTCACATAATCTATGCTTTGCATAAAGTTTCAGGGCTTTCCTGGGCTTCCATAGGTATATTCCAGACATTTTCTCAAATTTACACTCTTGTTTTAAATAATAAATACAAGTTGATTGTCACTATTTCAAATTTTCCTATTATTTGAATGAAAATTTGATAGATAATGACAATTCTTCACCTAAGCTAGAATAATTAAATATTTTAAAGAAATCTTATGATTTTTTTTCTGTAGTATGCTCTCATCTTACAATTTTTATATTTTCCAATTTACTTTTTTTTTCCAGGCAGAGTGGACAGTGAGAGAGAGAGAGACAGAGAGAAAGATCCTCCTTTGCCGTTGGTTCACCATCCAATGGCCGCCGCGGCCAGCGCACTGCAGCCGGCGCACCGGCTGATCAGAAGGCAGGAGCCAGGTGCTTCTCCTGGTCTCCCATGGGGTGCAGGACCCAAGCACTTGGGTCATCCTCCACTGCACTCCCAGGCCACAGCAGAGAGCTGGCCTGGAAGAGGGGCAACTGGGACAGAATCCGGCACCCCGACCGGGACTAGAACCCGGTGTGCTGGAGCCGCTAGGTGGAAGATTAGCCTATTGAGCCGTGGCACCGGCCCCCAATTTACTTTCTTATTCAGAATATTGAGTGTTTTACGGTATGTATGTGTGAAACCTGTTACTGCCTTAGAATATAAACTTATAATTCAAATTTTATTAATCTATATTATTTTTATAAACAGATTATGCTTCATATGTAGCTTATATAATAAGCCACACATTAAAAAACTTTTTTTAAAAAATTATTATTTGAGAGTAGAGAGACAGAGTGAGAAAGGGAAAGAGAAAGAGTTCCCATCCGCTAGGTCACACCCTCAATGTCCATGCTGGTGAGGTGGCAGGAGGATTGAAACCGGGAGCCTTGAATTCAATCCAATTCTCCCTCATGCAGGCAGGAACCCAACAGTAGAGCCATTACTGCTGCCTCTCAGTGTCTGCATTAGCAGGAAGCTGGAATCAGGAGCTGGAACTGGGAGTGGACCAGGGCCCTCCTTCATGGCACTTGGGCACCTTAATTGTGAGGCTAAATGCCCACCTCTTGAACCACATGTTTTCCATGTGTATGTCTCACTTAGACAGGGCACACAACATAATGATGCCAATGACAAGCAGGTTACCACATGTTGGGATCTTCACATGCATTGCTTTAGGAATCCTTATGACATCCACTTTACAGACCAAAGATGTTCTGCACTGTCAGAGAGCAAGGACATTGTGGAGCAAGGGTCTACCACCAGAGGAAATATATTTTAGAGTCTTCCACAGAACTATTAACTACAAAGTTCATAAGAAGATTCCTGGGCCCCAGGAAATCTGAGTTGGAGCCCAAAGTTCTGCAGTTCTAGGTAATTATCCAGGTACCACACGGGCTTCCTGGGAGTCGCGATCTAATTGGTTTGTTGAGTGAGTGGAGGGGGTTTTTCTACCCAACCAATGCTTATCCCAGTGTAGCCCGTAGACCATTTGTGTCAGAATTACTTAGATTCCTGTTGAAAATACTGGCAGGAATTGTGCTAAAACACTTAATTTTGGGAGTGGGTGGGTAAGAGACTTGCGTCAGGAAAACGTGTTTATTTTTACATTCACAGTTTAGGAGCAAATAGCTTGGACAGATGACAACCACCACTAACCAGTGACTAACTCATTAAGGAATGGCTTGACTTCTTCAGACATGACGTGGCCGTGTGGTGACAGCTACTGGAACCAGACATTGCTGCCTCGGCTCATTCCATGCAGTTGAAAATCCGAGACCAGGATTGCCTACGACTTCACAGAGTGGTTTCAGAGAAGCCACTTCGTAGACCAGCCTTGCTTTAAGCACTGGTGCTAGGTAAAGAGCGAGCTGGCTGACTTTTTACATTTTACAAAAGGTGACTCCTTTTGCCTTCAAGTCAGCTGAGGTTTGGCTGTGGTTCTATTAGATCCTAGCATTTATCTCCTTGAAGGGCTAAAAATCACCTGTTAG
Source organism: Oryctolagus cuniculus (assembly GCF_051225735.1). Classification (NCBI taxonomy): domain Eukaryota; kingdom Metazoa; phylum Chordata; class Mammalia; order Lagomorpha; family Leporidae; genus Oryctolagus; species Oryctolagus cuniculus. Next base: position 48,221,303 of record NC_142869.1, on the reverse strand, counting down.
CAGTAGTCTAACACAGACAGGGGTATGTTCTCTCATCGAGGCCTTTGCAGCTAGCTCCAAACTAAGTCTGAAAATACTCAGGAATGTATTCCATGTGTATCTGGACCAAAAAGAACTGGGGTTCAGAAGCCCATTTGATATCATAATGAAGTGATGAAATGAAAACAGAGATGAAAAGAGAAAATTTGGTTGAATTAATTGCCACAGCACCAAACTGAACCATTTTTCAGGGTATTTGTACAGAACCTCATTTTCTAATTTGCTAATTTCTTTTCTTTTTCTTTCCATTTCATGGATCTGGTTTTAGTGTGGACATTTGGCATTTTAATTATCATCTCAAAAGGAGAAAACAGATTTCTTGAGGTAAGATATGGTTTTCCTGGGATGCAAAGCCATGAAAATGTGGATGGCATTGTTGCTTTTCTCTGTTTCACACCTCTCTATACCTCCCATTTCTCTTTCTTCTCTATGGTAGGAAGTTAATAATAGTAAATAAATACAAAAGTGCATTTAGAAATCCTATTATAAATTTCAGCAATCACTGGAAACTTGAAAACCATGGAAAATATGTATTTTTTGAAAAAGTGGTAGAAACTTCAAAGATTTGCTAAAATGTCTTGAAAACTATATGATTTGGGGGACCAGCACTGTGGTGTAGTGGGTAAGGCTGCTGCCTGCAGTGCCAACATCTTATATGGGCGCTGGTGTGAGTCCCGGTTGCTCCAATTCTGATCCAGCTCTCTGCTATGGCCTGGGAAAGCAGTAGAAGATAGCCCAAGTGTTTGGGCCCCTGCACCCCCGTGGGAGACCCAGAGGAAGCTCCTGGTTCCTGGCTTCGGATTGGCTCAGCTCTGGCCATTGCAACCATTTGGGGAGTTGAACCAGTGGACGAAAGACTTCTCTCTCTCTCTCTCTCTCTCTTTCTGTCTCTCTCTGCTTCTGCCTCTCTGTAACTCTGCCTTTCAGATAAATAATAAATAATCTAAAGCAAACAAACAAAACAAAACAAAAACTATGTGATTTGGGGAAAAGTAAATGCAAATAGAATATCAAGAACCCACTCTGTGTTTCCATTAGAGCACTGAATGCCATTTTCATTATTTCTCACATTTTGTGTCTCTAAGTCTAAGCATAATTAATTAGCAAAACAGACAGGCTTCCACATGAACGTATCATTTTAAATTCTAAGTCATGTTGACCTCTACTGGTAGTAGCTTTTATCTTTGCATTTCCAACTCTGCGCAATACTTTGGACATATGAAACTTTCGTTAACCACATGTTGCATAGATAACTAATGAAATGAATGAATATAGTAACAAATTTATATTCTTAAAGAAAGGCAGTCAGTATTATTATCTCCATTTTATAGATAAGAAAATTGAGTCTTGGAAAAGTCACACAGCTTATAAAGGAAAGAGCCTACTTTCAAATCTGGTCAGTCTGACGCCAGAGCCTGCCCTGTTAGAGATACTGAAAGTTTGAGGGAAAACAACACAGGCCCAAGTTCTTACCATTAACTGATTAAAGGAATACTTTGGATGAATGGGCTTTGAAAAACAGGGTTAAGTCTACTCTTGGAATATTTATCATGATTTTAAGAATTTAAATCATATTGACTCTTGGTCTTTGTATTCTCAAAGTGTCTCAGGCTTTTCTTGTTTTATAGGGAATATAAAAAATGTTAGGTTTAAGACAAGATGGACTAATATCTGGCATTTCAATATTTAAGTACTGTTATGGCATTAAATTAATCTTGCTACATAAAACATCAGTTATTCAGAATATTTTATCCTTAAATAAAATGCTACATAAGGGCCATAAAACCACACATTACCACACACACACACTCAAGGGTCTCTATTAAAATTATGAAATTGGAGGGTTTAGCAAAAAAAAAAAAAAAAAAACTTGTCATTGCTTCAAAACCTTTAAAGAGGAATTTTTGGAATTTCCTATTAATAAGGGCGGGGGGTTTTCCATGTTTATATTAGTGCATGATTTTGTGCATGATCTGTGTGACTGTGCTCATATAGCTACCCCATGGTGGCATTTACTGCATTTTTAAAGTGCCCACTTAGTAGTTTAGAGCTTTATTTTTGTCCAGGCTTCTCAAGAGCAGCTGGTTGTCCTGTTTAGCTTGGAGTCCCTGGCACTTAAAAGCAGGGTATTATAGCAGGTCTTCATAAACACTTGTTGAATGAATTACTGAGAGAAGGGCGAGGTAGAGTTGGAAGGGGTTCAAGAAAATGGTCAGGGTGCTAGACATCAACACCTAGGAGAGGTTATAGGAGAAATGCTCATGAAAATTCTCACCTAACTGTGCTACTTGGGACAAGAATGGTCTCCAAAGAAAAAAGAGACCAATGAAGAATGGTGTCTCGCCCACAGTCCTCTTTTTAGTTTACAGTTGCACAGACAAAGGAAACAGAGCACAGCCTTGCTGATCTCGATGGCATCACAGTCCAATTTTGACAAGGAGATGTTTTCTCCAGCCAGGCTACTACTTAATGTTTTGTGGTATTGGGTGCAGTTTTAAGCACCAATATAATCTGAACAAGATAGCAACTTGTTTTGAAGAATATAGGCCTCTGACAAAGGAGTGCCCGAGTTATCATACAGTTGCATTGGTGAAATTGTAGGTCAAGCTGAATTAGCAGCTTACGTGGATTAGTCCAGGGTCTTTCTTCCTCCAGAAATGAACAGCATTTATTTTGTGAAAAAATAGAAACTACCCCTTCTTCGCGGCTGCTGGGAAATAGTTGCCTAATTACTCATTCTGAGAGGAGTAACTAGTTAATTACAGCATGTCACAGGACTGTATGCGAGCCAAGCATTTGTAAGGCTGAAGACTGCATAGCTGCCTTTAAGGTTGTTTTTTTTTTAATATTTTCTTTTCTTCTCTTCTTTTTTCTAAACTATTTCAGTCTTTTGACATTTTGACACTGCGATTACATAGATTTCTTCTAGGCTGCAAAGAAGAAGAATCAGCTCTGCTTGAAAATAATAATTTTAGGGGTCTCTATGTGAAGATACTACCCTCTAAAAATCCTTCAAAGAAAATTAGCACAGACTGAGAAACTTAGCTCTCTGAATTATATGAGGGAAGAAAAGCACCGAATAATTTTGAAAGACCACTTGCTGGAGTGAAGACTCTAAATTATAGGAAGTAAAAAGTGGCACCTAAGACAACACACACACATTTATAATGGTCTCATAAATATTTTCCATCCCTTGACGTTAATTTATTTCTCTGCTTCACTTGAAATAGCTCTTACAAGGATGATCTACAATGAGTTAAATAAGTCTTCCCCATGTATTTGGGAAGGCCTTGTCATCTGCCAGAGTGTGAGGATGCAAACTTGGTCAGCTCAGCAAATTATTTATTCATGCGTCTGCTTTGTGGCTGCCCTCTAATTTCACTAGATTTTGTTTCATGGCTGTCACTTCCTCCTCTCTCAAGGGCCTTGACCTGGTGTCCAATCTGTATTGTGACCATGCGGCGTTCCTAGTCAGTTGTGAGCACCCGAGTACACCGCAGTGCAGTTGGGTTTCTGAGTTGTCTGGGGCCTTGATTGTGTTTTGTTTCCCTTGAGCTGTCTATCTCCGGGACTGTTATGCACACCCTCGCTGGCCGGTCCAGTAAATGAGGTCAGAGCCGCTGTCTGCATTCGCCATCAGATCCGTAATGGATGGGCTGTATTATATTAATAACAGTGAAAACAGTGTGTACCTTTCATTCAAGTCTCTTGTGATACTTTAAACCTATTTACTTATTAACTCTTCATGCCACTCCTTTTGATGGAACTTGATTATAAGTATTTTATCTGTAAAGAAACCACAGTGTAGGAATGACTGTGATTTTATGAAGGAAAACATGATGTAAGAGATGGGAAAATGCACTGGGAAATTAAATCCTTTGTACAGGGGGTGGGAAAAGCACTGGCCGAGTGGTAAGGCTAGTAAGTCTCCCACACTGTTGGTCTGGTGGCCTTTTCTGAATTTAAATTAAAGCCTGCGATCCTTTTAATTTTGAAACTTATGTTTTTTTTTAAAAAAAACTTTTATTTAATGAATATAAATTTCCAAAGTACAGCTTATGGATTACAATGGCTTCCCCCCCATAACGTCCCTCCCACCCGCAACCCTCCCCTTTCCCACTCCCTCTCCCCTTCCATTCACATCAAGATTCATTTTCGATTCTCTTTATATACAGAAGATCAGTTTAGCATACATTAAGTAAAGATTTCAACAGTTTGCTCCCACACAGAAACATAAAGTGAAAAATACTGTTTGAGTACTAGTTATAGCATTAAATCTCAATGTACAGCACACTAAGGACAAAGATCCTACATGAGGAGTAAGTGCACAGTGACTCCCGTTGTTGACTTAACAAATTGACACTCTTGTTTATGGCATCAGTAATCACTCTAGGCTCTTGTCATGAGCTGCCAAGGCTATGGAAGCCCCCTGAGTTCACTGACTCTGATCATATTTAGACAAGGCCATGGTCAAAGTGGAAGTTCTCTCCTCCCTTCAGAGAAAGGTACCTCCTTCTTTGATGACCTGTTCTTTCCACTAGGAAAGATCTCACTCGTGGAGATCTTTCATTTAGTTTTTTTTTTTTCCCCCAGAGTGTCTTGGCTTTCCATGCCTGAAACACTCTCATGGGCTTTTCAGCCAGATCCGCATGCCTTAAGGGCTGATTATGAGGCCAGAGTGCTGTTTAGGACATCTGCCATTCTCTGAGTCTGCTGAGTATCTCGCTTCCCATGTTGGATTGTTCTCTCCCTTTTTGATTCTATCAGCTAGTATTAGCAGACACTATTCTTGTTTATGTGATCCCTTTGACTCTTAGTCCTATCATTATGATCAATTGCGAACAGAAATTGATCACTGGGACTAGTGAGATGGCATTGGTACATGCCACCTTGATGGGATTGAATTGGAGTCCCCTGGTATGTTTCTATCATTTCGGGCAAGTCAGCTTGAGCATGTCCCAGATTGTACATTTCTTCCCTCTCTTATTCCCACTCTTACAGGGATCACTTTTCAGTTAAGTTTCAACACTTAAGAATAACTGTGTATTAATTACAGAATTCAACCAATAGTATTAAGTAGAACGAACAAAAAAATACTAAGAGGGATAACGTATTAAGTTGCTCATCAACAGTCAGGGTAAGGGCTGATCAAGTCACCGTTTCTCATAGTGTTCATTTCACTTTAACAGGTAAAGAAGGAACAATGACCTTTTTCTAGGAAGGACCTTGGGACTGTGTTGAGGTTTGGCAGGTGTGGCAAGGTTTATCTTGTACATGGATTAAACTTAGTTGCCCTTGACATAAGTTTCTAGAAGGAGGCAAAACACAGAAGTTTTCCCATTGGAAGAGGAAGGCCATGGGAATACAGGGACTCATTAATTGGAAGAAATTTAGAGTATCAAAGGAAATTCTTTTTCCCGGATGAGGCCAGAACCTTCAAAAAACATAATCACAGATTGGACACGGGAGTTACTGCTTGGAAAGAGAAAGTCTCATTTAGAAGGTCTGATGGGAGACCTTGGGAACAGCAACGTTCAAATACGCTACAGGTGATTCACATGTGCTTCCAGGCTGACTTGCATTTATTTTGGACACTTTTCCTCATCCTCTAAAGTGTAAGACATTTCCCGAGTTTAGTGTGTAAGATTCCCCATGAAAATTCTGGTGGCATAAGTCTGGGATGGAACTTGGTCATTAATATTTGAGTAAATTCCTTAGCTTTTTCTGTGGCACATACTTGGGTGACCTACTGAGAAGGCTCAGCTGCTCTGCTGCCGGCAACATCTTGGGTCTTTGTCCTCTTCATTATACTGTAAGGATTTTTTTTTTAAATTATCTACTTACTTGAAAGCATTACAGTGAGAGAGGGGGGAGAGAGAACTTCCATCTGCTGATTCACTTCCCAAATGGCTGGGCCACGTTGAAGCCAGGAGCCAGGACCTTCATCTGAATCTCCCATGTGGGTTCAGGGATCCAAACACTTGAGCCATCTCAAGTGTTTGGTACATTAGCAGGGAGCTGGATTGGAAGTAGAGCAACAGGGACCCGAACCAATGACTTTATAGGATGCTAGAGTTGCAGGTGGCGACTTAATCCACTACGGTGCAATGCCAGCCACCATTGTAAGGATTTAAGATTCTTGTTTAAGGCATATCATTCAGTGACATGTACTGAAAGTCTTTTCTCCATGTGGTACATACTTCTCTCCATATGGGTGTGGTGTCAGTTGACAAGGGACAGATAACTAAAGGCATTGACCCCATCAGTGGTGAAGCAGAGAGCAGAAGTGAGTCACCCAAGTAAAACCAAGAACTAGATGAAGAGAAAGGAGGTGAAACTACAGGATGAGGAATCCCCTCTACCATGGAGTTCTCTATACCTTGTTCCAACTTCCTCATCGCTCTCCCATTTAATGCTCACAAAATACGAAGGAAAAGGTGGAAAGTGAACTGACTGGAAAGATGTGCAGGATTTAGACGGAGAAGGTGATGGAGGGAATTTCACAGGGAGAGTTGGGTGAGGCTGACAAGGCAGTGCACTGTGTGCTGGGAGGACCGCTAATAGATCATTCTGATTGGAATGAACTCTTCCCATTGAAAGTCGCTGAACACAACACTCCAGACAGATTGCAAAGGGCTTCAATTCCAGTCCAAGGAGTGGCCTTTATCTTCTAGGCAAGGGAGAGTCCTGAAAGCTTTTTGAGCACAGGGTGATGAGAAGGTCAACATGATGAAAGCGGTGCTTTAGAAAGATTACACTAGCAGGAGAGTGCAGGCTGAGACTAGTTCCCAGGCTATTGCTGTAAAGTAGAGGGACAAGGAAGGAAAGCCCAGGAGTGAGGCATTAACTATAAGGGAAAAAAAAAAGAAGGATCAATAGGGCTTAGTGGCTTGTGACTTAAGGCATATTACAGTCAAGTAATAAGGCAAAAATGTCACAGTGCCCTTCCTGCTCTACCCTTTCCTGCTTTTTTCCTGCCCTGTGTTGTGTTCCAAGTTGGAAGCTTATTTAGAGGAGCAGCCAAGCTCGGGGGCAGCTGTGTGTTACTATGGAAGGCTTTCTTTCCTCCCAGGGAGAGAATTCTGCCTTTGCTATCGGAGTAGGGGTAAAGGGGCACTATCACAGTGGTAGCACCATGCAAACACCCTTAACCGCAGCTTAAGGAGAATTATTTCTTGTATTAATGTGTGCCCTGACGGATTCTAGGATTGATTTAAGATGAGCAAAAACAAAGCTTCAGTGCTCTCATGCCCCTGTTCAGCATATGTGGCATGGCTGAAGCAGGACTCAACTCTGCATTCATTGTCGTGGACGGCGGTGGCCATTTTCTCAGGATGATTATTTTCTTTTTTGGAAGCAGCTGCATTTACATCTTAAAGTAATCAAAGCAAACAATTCTTCTTACTCATGTACATTTTAAAAAGTATCTTGAAGCAAAATCCCTCATTAGCATCTTGTATATGCTTTTGCTCATTAAGCTGGAAAACATATTCAATAACCAAGGGTGACTTGGTGATTACCGAGAAGTGTGGTGGCTGTGACTGGATGAGTCTTAATACACACCAAAGTCAGAAAGCGTGAATACCCCAGAATAAAAAAAAAAGTTAGAGGAAAAAACTGCAAAAAATTAACTGAAAAAGTCACATGTGAATAACTTGATAAGCTAAATTCCCATTCATTCCTCTTTGTTATGACCATGTTGAGTTTTTTTTTTTATTTTTATGTTTATTTGAAAGGCAGACTTAACAGGGAAAGAAATATCTTTTATCCTCTGGTTCACTCTCCAAGTGCCCACAACAGCTAGGGCTGGGCTAAACTGAAGCCAGAGGCAGAAACTCTACCTCCTGTTTGGGTGGCAGGGACTCCAGTTCTTTGGCCATTACTTGCTGCCTCCCCGGAACATCAGCAGGAAGGTGAATCGGAAGCAGAGGGAAGACTCGATCCCAGATAGTCCTCCTATATGGGTTGTGGGTGCCCCAGGCTGTAGCTTAACCCACTGTATCACAATGCCTGTCGCCATGTTGAGTCATGCAGTGGATTCTGGGCTGAGCTCCAGGGAGCTCTGAGATTCTCACACTTACTTTAGACAGAAGGGTGATTCACATTTCTACTTTACAACCTGGCCCCTTGGCATGCTTTTGTGTGACAAAAGATTTTCAAGAGTAAATGTGTAGGAACATCATTGTAGTCTAGACTTCCAACAAACCTGCAATTTCACATCTTGCCCTTGGATTTCATCCATGAGTGATAATAGACAATAGATAAATTATAGCTCTGCATTTTGCTAATAGTGTTTATTTGAAAATACATTATGTTGTTTAGGTTCAGGTGGCTTTTATTTGTTTTGTTAATTTTTTAATTTATTTCCTTATAAGGACCCCCCATCATAATTCTTTTCAGACAAAAAATGGTTGTCTTACTTGATGATGTGGATTATCTCCTTTTATTAGATGGTGTCAACTAGAAAGCCTGCTGTGTTTTTCTTTATTCCTTGGTTCTCAGGAAACTCAGAGATGAGCAGTGAGTAAGTATGTATGCGTGTCTGTGTGTGTATAAAATAACTGAGGGGGTACAGAGGAACAGCCAAAGATCTGTTCAACAAGTAGATTTTATTGATCTTATAAAGATAGGAATTCTCATGGAATTAATTTTAGTGTTTTTGTAAACAATAGTCTTTTTGTGACATTTCCCAACTGATGTTCACAAAAGTTTATGCTGTTACAATCGACTACAAAATAAAATATTGATGAAGTTATGCTGGTCTTAACTAATTTCTTTTCTTTTCTTTTTTTTGACAGGCAGAGTGGACAGTGAGAGAGAGAGACAGAGAGAAAGGTCTTCCTTTGCCGTTGGTTCACCCTCCAATGGCCGCCACGGCCTGCACGCTGCGGCCGGCTCACTGTGCTGATCCGATGGCAGGAGCCAGGTACTTCTCCTGGTCTCCCATGGGGTGCAGGGCCCAAGCACTTGGGCCATCCTCCACTGTACTCTCAGGCCACAGCAGAGAGCTGGCCTGGAAGAGGGGTAACTGGGACAGAATCCGGCGCCCCGACTGGGACTAGAACCCGGTGTGCCGGCTCTGCAAGGCGGAGGATTAGCCTAGTGAGCCACGGCGCCGGCCCTTAACTAATTTCACTCATAATTAGAACTTAGATATAATGATCTCCATTTATGATTATAACAGCTTTCATCTATTCATTTTTTAGTAATTTTTGGTCAATTTATTTGCTTTAAAGATGTATTTAATACATATTGTGACATGCTATAATAAATTCACTTGTTTGAGGGGCCGGTGCTGTAGCGTAGCAGTTATAGCCACCGCCTGTAGTGCTGGCATCCCATATGCATGCCAGTTCGAGTCCTGGCTGCTCTACTTCCAATCCAGCTTTCCGCTGTGACCTTGGAAAGCAGTGGAAGATGGACCAAGTCCTTGGGCCCCTGCACCCATGTGGGAGACCAGAGGAAGCTCCTGGCTCCTGGCTTCAGATCTGCACAGCTCCGGCCATTGCGGCCAATTGGGGGGTGAAACAGCAGATGGAAGATCTCTCTCTGCCTCTCCTCCTCTCTCTGTGTAACTCTGACTTTCAAATAAGTAAGTAAATCTTAAAAATTCAATTATTTGAATAAAATTCAATATTTAAATAATTTAATAATACTAGTAAATGTAATATCATTTAAATTATTTGAATGGAAAAAGTAATACAAATGTGCATAGGGATGTTAATTGCCAAATCTGGAAAAAGATCAGAAATATGAATGAAGTAAGAGAATTTCTTAACTTTATTTGAAGTGTTATTTTCCTTTAAAAAACATCTAAAGCAAATAAACTAAATGTTTACATTTATTAAAATTAGTTGGTAGATGCTTAAGTGTAACATTACTTTTGATAGTTTCAAAATACATTAGTAGTAATAGTAAAGATATTAGACTTGACATTTTCCTTAAAAATGATTAAGTTGCAAATCTTGGTAAATATTTTTAGCATTGATTTTTATATGAATTGCTTATTTCTAAATTGTTTACATAAGATTTGAAAAAGAAGTAGTGCATGTTCCTTTGTAAATAATTATTTAAAATTGAGTATATGTCTCTTCAGTAAGATTGGCTTTCAAGCAGAGTCTATTATACGAAGGAAATCATCTCTTTCTTCCCTTGCCTTTCATGTTCACCCACTGAAATCTCAAACTTGGAAACACTTGATGGCATTTTAGTTTACAAGCCCACACCAGCTGTTCACCACTGACTTCCTGCAGTATTGCCAGGGAGTTTTTTAAAATTGTTGTTTATTTTTTTGGAAAGGGAGAGGAAAAAAGAAAAGAGAGAGGTAAAGAGAGAGAGATGCCCGCAATGGCCAGGGCTGGCCTGGAGATTAAGCTAGGAGCTGGAAACTTGTCCCATGTCTCTACATGGGTGGCAGGAACCCAATGACTTGAGCCATCTTTGCTGCCTCCTAGGTGTGCATTACCAGGAATCTGGGGCTGAAGACTGGAACCTGTGTCCAACAGGGGACACAGGAGTCCTAACCAGTGTCTCAACCGCTAGAACAAGCACCTGCTCCTGCCAACCACCTTTGATTGCTCTCAAATAGGGCCATATAGCAGTTCTGTCAGCCAGAAATAGCTGTGAACTACTGCAAAATCCTTGCAATGAAGGACTTGAAGTGGAAATGTTTGAGCATTTTGCCTTGAAATAAAAGTATGTTTGAGTTTCATTAAAACATTAAGCTTTAAAAGGGAAGAAGGAAGACCATGTGTCAGTGTCTTCTTATTGTGAACGCCAGGGAAGGTCCCTTGTCCAAGGTGTTTGGAGGTCTCCGACTATTGCTGGCATACTTTATTTTCTTTTTCTTCTCTCCTAGGCACGTGCATCTTCATCTATCACAGATTTCATTTATTACAGTTCAATTGCATAAGTGTAGCTGAGCACCTACTTAATAAATGGTAATGTACTGGATTAAACATCAGAGACCCAAAAAGGACCCTTGTGGTACGACAAAATGAGAAAAACAAATATTCACAAAGCACCATCATCGGGGCCAGCCCTGTGGTGCAGCAGGTTAAGCTGCTGTTTGTGATGCGAGCATTCCAAACTGGAATGCCAGATCCAGTCCCTGCTGCTCCCTGCTAATACCCTGGAAAGGCACTCGAAGGTGTCCCAAGTATTTGGGTCCCTGCCCCCCCTCCAAGTGGGGGATCCGGATGGAGTTCCAAGCCCCTGGCTTCAGTATGGCCCAGCTCTGGTTGTTGCTGTTGCCATTTGGGGGGATGGTGGTGGTGAACTATTGGATGGATGAGCTCTATCTCTGTCTCTCCCTCTCTCTCTAAATAAATAAATGTTTTAAAAAAAGTTTCATCAGAGCTGGGCTTTGTTGGCAGTGAAAATGCATTTTGTGATTATTGAGGGCTAGTAATTATTCTTATTTGGAGAGTATAGAAAGATTTTATAGAGGATGTGATAATGGAATTTGAGCTTCAAGGAGTCAAATTTCAACAGGTAGTTTCCCTGGTGACTTGTGCCAAGAGGATTTTTGAATTTTTCTCGCCATTGCAGATTGTTCCCTAGCAATGTCATTTCTTGTCCCTCTGTTGATCTCTCTTTTGTGTGTTCATTGATGTGGCTCCTGCTAAATCAAAACAGTTTTCTCCTTCCCTGGAACTCCTGATCCGTGTTTCATGCTAGAAATGACAGCAGATATATCCTGTTTGGAGCCCAGAGCTAATCAAAGTCAGGCTAGGTCATAGCTCAGGCATTCTGGGGTCTGGTTTAGGCACCCTTGCCTTCTAGTTGCTGGATCTCTGAGCATAGGGCATTAAATGACAAGGTAGCTGAATAAGATTATGATTGGGGTGGTCAGTGCTAAAATGATACACTCTGCCTCCTTAGACTCATAATACCAGTTATTTCTGTTTATCCAGCACACACTTGTCTTTCTTCCATTCCCACGGTCTTCTCTGCTTCCTCTGCTGTAGTCTCTATTAAATGAGATTAGCATTTTCCTCTGCTCTCCCTGACCTGTAGCTCTGTGCTTTGTATGTAGTATAAATTTCAGTTTAGATGATGGAGTGAAAGTATGGATAACTGAATGAAGATTCTGTTTGATTTTTCAACATTTCCTAAATGTGTTTACAATCAGCATATTACTCAGTGGTCCCCAACTGTGCAGGGTTCCTACCGTGCACTTTGTCACACTGGAGTGTTTCCTTCCTGAGGCTGTCACTCTGCTATGTTGCTGTTCCTTCTCCTCTGTTGTATTAGTCACTCAATCTCCAACCTGTTCTATACACATGTCTCCAGTGTAGGGTGAATCACGTGGACCCATCCTGTAGGTAGGGCTTTAGACTATTATCAGTGCCTAAAAATACTGAAGAGCAGACCTATGTTAAAATTCTAGCTCTGTATTATTGCATTCATCCGTAATATGGAAAATCCCAGTTCATAGTAACACCTATCTCTAAAATATTTTTTGAAGATACGAGAGATATGAATGGAGAAAAATGGAAACAACTTAATGTGATGTTTGGCACATATTGAGCTCTGTTGCCTCTCTTTCTTCTGAGGAGTTCACTCTTCACCTTGCATGGAATTGGTCTATCTCATTGCGGAGTGGCAACAAACCATATTGTCTTTCCAATTGCACCAAAGTGATGAACTGCATGCAAACTTTGACCCAGATTGGATGAAAGGCTGTTTGCTCTATATATGTCTAAAATCTATAAATTGAGCTTATTCTGCCAAGTTTGCAAATATAAGTAAACTAATGTCTCTTTCAGTTTTTGTTAAAAGAGAAAGAAACTGCTAGTAAATAGCATCTCCAGTGTATTCCATCTTCAAGATGTGATATTTGGCATTGTCCTCTAGATTCTAATATTTTGTTTTATTCTTTGTAACTTTCATAATATATATTATATATTTATATATAATATATATTTCGTAATATATATACTATAATACATATTATGAAATATATATATGTAACTTTCATCAGCTCATTGATGTGATTTTCTACAAATATTACAAATTCTTGTAAAATCTTTGAATGTCATTGTATCAAGCAATGTCAAAAACAAACCACTTTTACTGCTGCTTTTCTAGCCCTTGTAGTCTCTGACATTTTTCTCTTTCCTTTTTTTCTTTTTCTTTTCTTTCTTTTTTTTGCTTCCTTTTCTCTCCAAGTATTTAAGCCCACACTATAGACAGACTACACACCTCGGGAAAGCGTATCCTGACAGCCACGAGACTTACAATTTAGCAGAGAAGATCATCATTTAGAACATTAGAGGGTTCAGAGTTCCTGACAATTATGTAGAAAAATATTTTAAAACATATGGCCTATGCAGATAATGTAAATGTGCCAGCATCATGGTGCAGTAGTTAAGCTGCCGCCTGTGATGTGGGATCCCATATGGGAATGCCAGTTGCAGTCCCAGCTGCTCTGCTTCTGATCCAGCTCCCTGCTAAGCAGCGGAAGATGGTTGAAGTACTTGTGCCCTGGAGTTCCTGCTCCTGTCTTGATCATAGCCCATCCCCAAGCACTGTGGAGTGAACTAGTGGATGGAAGATGTGTCTCTCTTTCTCTTGTCTCTGTCTCTGTCTACTACTTTTCCTTTCTAATAAATAAAATGAATGTTAAAATGTATTATGTCTGCATAGAGAGTCAGTACAAATGGAATGAATCAGGTGCATCAATGTGCATTTCCAAATAGAGTAGAAATAATTTCAATTTATGGATTTTAGATACATATACATAGCAAAGTATACAAAGTAAGAAAGAATTTTTTCCCTGTTTTTCCATGCTAGAGTTATTTGCTAATGGTGCTGTCTTTGTATTCTAATTAAAATGTCTGCATTTCTATTCTTAAGCCTGGCTGTACAAAATGTTCCTGCTCTTGCCTTCATCTCAGGTGGCTTTTGAAGCTGCATAAGCAAATGTGGACTTTTCATCGAGCAATAGTAAGTGGCCTCTACAGGAGCACAGTATATTTTATAAAGGGAATTTTCAATTAATGAAACCACTGTGCTATTGATTGCAACAAACATTGAAGAGACAATAGAGTTATCATTTATTTCCTGAAATTTGGCAAATTTTTTAAACTTTTTCTGGTAATCGCATATACTATATATAATTGTGATAGGAATGTCATTCATCCTTACCCATGCTCGTCATCTATTACAAAAATTGTCAGTCTTCTACCTAAATAAACTAAATCAGAGTCTGGCTCAAATTTGAGTTCAATACACTATTTTTCATTTTCACTTATTATCCTTTGTCTTTTTCCAATTAAGTTCCTTTAAGTGCCATGCTATAGTTAGGCATAGCATAATACATAAAATCTATTTAAATAAGCCAGACTATATTTGATCACAATTTAAGATCATTGGAGAACTTTTGTTTGTGTCTCTGAGTAGTGTGTGTTCTCTCTCTTTCTCATTGACATATGGTCTATTGAGATTTGACAGTTGTGAGATAGGCAGACTTGGGGCTTGTTTAGATCACTATTAGTCACAAATCAAACCACCAATGGGAATTGTGCCAATAAACCATACAAAATCATTACTCATCCAAATGTTGGATCAGCCAGGGCTCCCTTCAACACGAGTTGGTATTTAAGCTTATGTTTTCCATGATAAAGTGCTAGTGCTAAATAAATGAACTGGTGTATTCCCTAACTTGGGAATTTATTAATATGAAAAAGTACTTTCTAAAAACATGAAGTACTAGTCAAAAGTAACATAACATAACTTAAAATATATAAAATTTCTTGGAAGAAATAATCATACTTATGTAATCAGAGTAACTTTGATCGTAAGAGATGTAAAACATTAAACTAACAAGATAAATTAGAACACAATGGTATAGAATAATAATTAAAAGTGTATACAGGGGCCTGCGCTGTAGCACAGCGGGTTAACACCCTGGTCTGAAGCGCCAGCATCCCATATGGGCGTCGGTTCTAGTCCCGGCTGCTCCACTTCCCATCCAGCTCTCTGCTATTGCCTGGGAAAGCAGTAGAAGATGCCCCAAATCCTTGGGCCCCTGCACTCATGTGGCAGACCCAGAAGAGGCTCCTGGCCCCTGGCTTCGGATTGGCACAGCTCTGGCCATTGCAGCTATTTGGGGAATGAACCAGCAGATGGAAGACCCCTCTTTGAAAAAAAAAAATTAAAAAAAAAGTGTATACAAATGAAAAGTCCTCTTCCCTATTCACAGAAAAGCTTAGATATTAATCCAGACTTAGGATACTAAGAAGTTCAGGATCTAAACATAGTTAACCTAGGTAAGCCTATATGTAGAAATTAACAGGAAATTAAAGAGCCTCTGAATTGCTCCCTCTTTAGCTAACTCTGCCTCCCTAGAGTCAGTGCAGGCAGCAACCAGCTGCCAGGATGAGGCTTTAAAATGCAGAATCATGGGGCTTGCACTGTGGCATAGCAGGTAAAGCCTCTGCCTGCTGTGCCAGCATCCTGTATAAGCACTGGTTTGAGTTCCAACTGCTCCACTTCCTATCCAGCTCTCTGCTATGGCCTGGGAAAGCAGTAGAAGATGGCCCAAATGCTTGGGCCCCTGCACTCACGTGGGAGACATGGAAGAAGCTCTTGGCTTCGAATTGGCACAACTCTGGCCATTGTGGCCAACGGGGGAGTGAACCAGCAGATGGAAGACCTCTCTCTCTCTCTCTCTGCCACTCCTTCTCTCTGCAACTCTGACTTTCAAATAAATAAATTTTTTAAAAAAGTAGAAAATGCAGAATCACTCTCATGCTCAA